>NW_016108533.1:20478-22879 GCF_001604975.1 Cebus imitator
AGCATAGCCATTTCACAGAATGTTAGGGTTAAATTAGTTACCCATGTGAAGCAGCTAGCACACTGACTAGTACATTACAGTTACTCTTGCCCCACTTTCACCCTGATTTCTCTATGTCTCACCCCAAGGTCCCACGCTTCTCCTCACTCCCCCACACTTTACTGCACCATTTACTGCCCTTCTGTTATCTCCATTGTGACTGTCCTTTATTCCCGGAGTGATGGGTCTAAGAGCACTTGTGGGGCCAAAGGAAAAAGTTATACACAAAAGCCAGGTAGAAACTAGGGCACAAGATACACTTGTCTTTCTGTAAGTGAATGTAACTGGAACAAGGAGAAGGTATGCTGCTAGTGGCCAAGGAGGCTAAGGTAAAGCAGAAGTCCCACCTTGATTGCATCTATCTCAAGACAACAGGAGAAGTAGCCACACGGGGAAGATTGACAAAATGCAGCCTTCTAGTCTCCATTATGGGGACACCATAGCGTCCCCGAGATTTCAGGAGGTCTTTGTTAGGGGACTTCACAGAGATAGACTCCAGGAGGTTCCTAAAAAGCAAGTCTGACTTTTGAGGAGATGATGTGAGAAACCCTCTGAGAGTTCATAATCACACTGAGAGGATCCTGAAGCGAAACCACCTCGTTGGTGTTGTCACTCCTCACTGTATGTTATTTATTCTCTCTGCTCAATTTTACCATCTATCAAGTGGAGATGAAAATGATAGAGCTGTCATGAGTATTACAACTTTTCTTAACACATGTAAGGGGCTGACAGTGGGTGGCACATAATAAGAGTTAAATAAAACATGCAAACATTCTTGGTGGGTGGAAGTCAGGACTGGGGTTCCCATGATTTTGCCTGTGGCTATTAAACCATGGACATCATGTGTTGGTTATTGTTTTGATCGTATCCATTGGTTAATTCCCCCATGCTCTTATAGTCCCAGGAAAATGATGAGGCAAATTATTAAACCAAGTCTAAATAGGACACTCTGTAGAGAACTCGTCTGTAATTTAATAGAGCAAGTTTGTTACATTTCAGTAACAGAATCATTAAAGCACAATGATCTCCTCAAAGAAGAGGTCTTGAAAAGATTAATCTCAAACTGAACGTTCTAGACAAAAGCAAGATTTAATGTTCCAGCTTTTGTTCTTGAAATAGAAACTATGATATACTTTTTCCAAATGAATATTAATGGCTATGATTAAAAGCACGTTATGATAGTCTACTGATTTACTCCAAGAGTGGCTGAGAATTCTTTAGACCAAAACTTAACTTACATATGTAGGCATGAAAGACTTCAAGTTGCTTATGTGAATTGTTTTCTGATATAAAAGGCAATCATTTTAATTAGCCAATACTCTGGAATTACTAATATTCTGATACACCTGTGATATTGTAAGTCAAGGTTTAAGAATTTAGTGTTCTCTTATCCCCTTTTAATCTCATCAAATTGGAAACTTCTTCTGGTATTAGAAATAATGTTAACCTATAGAAATATGTGTTAAAATAAGCAATTCTCCAAGTGAATTCAGGTGAATTTTAATTCCTTAGCAGTGGACTTTCTCATTTAATTTCAATTATAAAATAAAATAAAATGCATGCATTATATTTTATAATTGAAACAACTTATTTTTGATTATTCAAAAGGGCTCAACTGTAATCGATTTTACTTGTGATGAAAGTATTTGCGGCCAGACACAGTGGCTCATACCTGTAATCCTAACACATTGGGAGGCCAAGGCAGGCAGATTGCCTGAGCTCAGGAATTCGAGACCAGCCTGGCCAACTTGGAAAAACTCCATCTGTACAAAATAAAATTTGTCAGATATATTGGCATGCACCTGCAGTTCTAGCTACTTGGGCAACTGACACAGGAGGATCACTTGAACTCAGGAGATCAAGGCCACAGTAAGCCAGGGTCATGACTCTGCATTCCAGCCTGGGTAACAGAGTGAGACTTTGTCTCAAACGAGGAAAAAAGTATTTGCTAAAAAATCTCCTTAAGGAAAAAAAAAAGAATCCCTTAAAGGGGGAAAAAAAGAGAGATTGCTTTCAAATGTACAGGGCACTGTTCTCATTTCCCTATTGTAATTCACTTAACAGATTGTTTCCTTCGTTAAAATTATTATATATACTTATATATATTTATTATTTATATATAATAAAATTATTATATATACAATCAGATTTTCAGATTTAAAAAAATTACTTTCTACTTACCCTAATTCCTCCAGCCGAGTAAAACTTTGCTAGAAAAGTTCATTTTCCAACTCAGTTTATCATCCGTTTTCTGAACTGTAGTGGTTTGATTTGTGTTTCTCAAAAAAGATGTATCCACAGGCTAACCACTTGAATCTGTGAACGTGACCTTACGCAGCAAAATGGTCTTTGCAAATGTAAT
>NW_016108533.1:24402-26017 GCF_001604975.1 Cebus imitator
TTATTATGAATACTAATCTTCAGGAAAGGTTTACAAAACGCACATGCTTATGGAAGTGATAAGTCAGGAAATGAAAGGCAATATATTCCTTTTGGGAAATATAGATTGGAGAAAACACAAGGGAGATAAAAAATTTGCAAGCAGGAAGAGATATCCCAGTGGGAGAAATATCAAACTACCCCAAGAATGATCAATGGACTAGTGCATAGGATATGATACATATAATAAATGACTTATTTTTCTTTTCTGTATTCTATGACTCCTATTAGTATTTTGGCCAGTGAAGATTGAGACATTTATACATCCCGTTTTTTTCCCAATTCTGAGAATATTTTTCTTTTTTTTTTATAGTAGAGAGATTTGAATCCATTAGAATTTTTAAAATCTTGAACAAATGTTGGTAAGGTTTTTCCAGTTAAATGTTGTTGTAAAACTTTATTACAAGGGGCTGAGTGTGGTGACTCTTGCCTGTAATTCCAGCAGTTTGGGAAGCCAAGGCAGGTGGATCATTTGAGGTCAGGAGTTTGAGACCACCTTGGTCAACATGGTGAGACCTTGTCTCTACTAAAAATATGAAAATTAGCTAGGTGTGGTGTCACACACCTGTGATCTCATCTACTCAGGAGGCTGAGGTAGGCGAATCAGTTAAACGTGGGAGGTGGAGGTTGTAATGAGCCTAGATTGCACCACTGCACTCCAGCCTGGGTGACAGAGAAAGATTCTGTCTCAAAAACAACAACAACAAAAAACTTTATTACAAGGAACACAGTCTCCACAGAGACAGTTTTGTCTCTAAAAACATATTGCATATTTGTTGTAATATATTATTTTACATTAAATTCTAATTCTAGATACTTAAGGGAACCTCCAGGGAAGTGAGTTGCTTCATGTTTAACTAAACACCAATGTTTATATAATATGTGGATTTAAAAAAAACTGTTAGTAGGTATTAGCTGAATTTATGATTACTAGTTTATATAATATGTGGGTTAAAAATATTAATAGGAATTAGCTGAGCAGATAAAATTGAAGGAGTGAGAGCTGTTTGTTAGTGACTGGGCTGAGATAACCAGAAACAGTGACCACGCGCTGAGTTGCTCTGGCCTCCCATTCCCTCTCCTTTGTCTTCATTCCTTTTATCTTGCAGAGTTTGAGAGCATGGTGCTATGGTGCTCCAAAAGAACATCCAACCCCCTGAGAAACCTGTAGGGGAAATCTAACCCCCTTCGGTCCTTTCCTGGACCGGATTCCTATCACAAAAGGCAGATTAATAACATGAAAACAAACAGAAGTATATTAACACATGTATTTCTTTTATTTTATTATTATTATTTTTTTTTTTGACGGAGTTTCTCTCTTGTTACCCAGGCTGGAGTGCAACGGCGCGATCTCGGCTCACCGTAACCTCCGCCTCCTGGGTTCAGGCAATTCTCCTGCCTCAGCCTCCTGAGTAGCTGCGATTACAGGCACGCGCCACCATGCCCAGCTAATTTTTGTATTTTCAGCAGAGACGGGGTTTCACCATGTTGACCAGGATGGTCTCGGTCTCTTGACCTCGTGATCCACCAGCCTCAGCCTCCCAAAGTGCTGGGATTACAGGCTTGAGCCACCGCGC
>NW_016108533.1:26329-29604 GCF_001604975.1 Cebus imitator
TTTTCTGCATCTGCTGCTTTTTGTCTTTGGCTCACCTATTCTTCATATTTTAGGGTGGCCCATTCTGGCTCCCCACAAACCCCAGGCAGGGACCTTTCTGGGCTTCAGTGGTTCACACTTGCTACAGCAGCTGTTAGGCTCTTCATATGCAGCTATGAGGACTTCCTCTCCAAGCCTAAATTTGAAGGAGAAGAAATGATAAGTATAAACACCAACTTTGAGACAGATTCAGAATGAGCTCTTGTGATCTTTGTCCAGATCTTTGTCTCTTACAAATAAGCACAGTCTTACATACAATTCCCTGCACACTTTTGAGAAACATTAAGAATAGTTGAAGAAAGAAAACCATGTCAAGGATCCTGTGTTCTAATTAATTTTGCCATCAGATCTCTTAAAATTAGAGGGCAGGCCCTGTGCTTTAAGTGTAAATTGGTTGCTGTGAAAAATTACTTTACAAAAATTTCTAATCCATTGCATAGTTATACCCTTGGAAAATATACTAAAATGAATTGCTATAAGAATAAAGTAAAAAAGGACAATAAAATATAATTCCAGTTTTTTTATTAGTATACTCAATAGCATAAAATTACTAAATTGTTTTAAATATTCCTAAGCATTTACTTTCAATTTTTGTACTTATTTTGTAGTGCCCAATGACCAGCTCTACTCCATAGATTTCACTTTGTATAACACTTCTTTAGTGTCTTGATTAGAACATTAATTTTATGAATATGTGAAAGCTACTGATTGTTTTAATTAAGAAACTTTTTTTTGCAGCAGGGAGTGATTCCTACAGAAATCGCTCACCCTCTTTATGACCTTCTACTTAACATTAGAGGTTAAAAAGCTGGGGGTTGGGAGGAGGAGAACTGTGTGAATAAATTCAGCTGATATAACACACATTTTAAAAGTATCGATTGGGCTTTAAAATTGTTTTGCTTCCAAGACTATTTCCTTTGCCCATCGCAGAAGTAGTAGTATCATCTCATTGTCAACCAATCCTTATTTTTCCCTATACTTAGAGTAATATAAGCCAAGCCAGTAGCAATAGCAATTAGGTTAAGATTTTTTTCCAGAAGTGTGCAATATTATGTATATTGAAACAAAAAAAAAATAGAGAACCTAGAACATATGTAGTGGATTAACACTTTGGATTCTGAAGGCAGGGTAGCTGAGTTCAAATTCTGACCCCATTAGCAATTAGCTATGTGACCTTGGGTAATTTACTTAATATCTTTGTACCAAAGTTCATTTATCTGTAAAGTGGAAATATATAGAACATCTACCATATAACTCTCATAGAATTATGACAAAGGTTAAAATGAAATGCTTGTGTTTTTGGCACCTTAGCTACCTAAGTTTTACATATTATTATTGTTTGGACATTTATATTAGGTTCTAGACTAAAGCATACTTTCAAGATTTGTTTGATGACTAAGACTTAAGAAATTTAAACTTTGATTTCTGGTTCCAATCAAAATGGTATAAACACATTCCACCCTGTCTCTTCCCCCAGATACAACTAAGAGCCCTAGACATACTGCATAGGGCAGCTATCTGAGGATACTGAACATTAAATAGTAGCAGGCCTGCTAGATAAAGAAACCAAAACTTGAATCATCACCAAATCAGCAATGAATTGCTTAGTCTAATTATTTAGCATCTCCTGGGAATGAACTCAAAGGCAGCCTAAAATGTGGGAGTGCCCATTGAATGTGAGCAGGAAAACCTCCAAGAGAAACCCTATTTCTTGACTAAGTAGCAGAGAGGAGGCTTACTGGGTTTAGAGAGAGTGAGGAAATTTCCTGTTGTCATTTTTCCCCCTTTCCTGTTGTTTCTACCCGAGCCACCAAGGCAACCTGGAAACAGCTGTGACAGCTGTGGCAGTGACAGGCAGTCACCTACAACTCCAAATGAGGGAAACTTTTTCTTTGGCCAGAGGAACTGTGGTCCCAAAAGCATGAAAGGTGCTCCATTGTTTCTTTTTCTGTATGTATCTTGCTGGTTGGTCTGGAAGAAATTCAGACCCATAGTAATTATGAAGCAGAGCAGAGAATCTGAAGCCCTGGCTTTCTAGCCAGAAGACCACAAAAGGGATTTCTGAAAACCAGAATGTATCAGGAAGATCACAGAGAGGAGCGGGCACAAGAAAGTAACTCCAGAAAGTTGTGTATACACTTTTGGGCTCAGTCAAAGTTTATAATACCAAGATCTGATTATAATCAGCTTATCAAAGCCTTTGAGAACTGAATTATGGGGTAAACCACTTAGGTCCTAAACTGCCACTGGGTAGGGCACACAAAAGACAGGTCCAAATAGCACTGCAAATATTTTAAAAACAGAACTGGTTTCACCCCACAGAAGGCAAGTAGAAATTTGCAGCCTAAATTTAACAGGATCAATTAAGGACTGCTAAAATTAAGAAACAAATGAAACAATCAATATTCTCCATAGGATTTAAACAAGACAAGAAATATAATACTTGAAATATTCAGGATAAAAATCCAAAAGTTATTCAACATACAGAGAAATAAGGAAATATCAACATCACACAAGAAAAATGACAGTCAACCAATGTCAGTCCTGAGTGGCACATATATGGGAATTAATAGATAACTACTTTAAAGCAGCTATTTTTAACTGCACTCTGAGATAATGGTAACTACTCTTGAAACAAATGGAAAGATAGAAAATTTCAGCAGAATGATAGAAAACATAAAAATGGAACCAAAAAAGAATGATAGAAAACATAAAAATGGAACCAAAAGTAAACTTTAGAACTGAAAAATGACAAGAAATAAAAACTCACCTGATGGATTCAAGAACAGAATGGGGGTGGCCGGGTGCAGTGGTTCACACCTGTAATCCCAGCGCTTAGGGAGGCCGAGGTGGATGGATCATGAGGTCAGGAGTTCACGAGCATCCTGGCCAATATGGTGAAACTGCATCTCTACTAAACACAAAAATTAGCTGGGTGTGGTGGCATTCATCTGTAATCCCATCTATTCCAAGGCTGAGGCAGGAGAATCGCTTGCATGACAGAGCAAGACTCCATCTCAAACAAACAAACAAGCAAAACAGAAGGAAATAGAAAGACTATGTTGCAGAGAAACATGATAATTAGACAAATTCCTCCCTTGAACTCTGAAAATATGTATGATGATTGAAAACAAGTATTATAATAATATAATGTGGTTTTTAATATATGTACATATAATGCCTACTAAAACCATCACATAAAGTAGTAATAATTATATTAAATTTAAATGATCTGA
>NW_016108533.1:30823-31707 GCF_001604975.1 Cebus imitator
TATACATGCCCACGACTGCCTGTGTAAAGTATTCTAAGGAACAAACAAAAAGCTCCAAGAACTTGTAAGTGCAAAATAGTTGAACACTTCACAAAAGGAGATATACTGATTAAAAATAAACACATGAAAGATATTGAGCATTGTCAGCCATTATGGAAATGCAAGTGAGAGTCACATACCACTACACTGATTTGAAGAGTTAAAATAACAATTTTTTAAGTGGCAATACCAAATGCTAGTGAGAATGCAGAAAAACTGGGACTTTCATAAATTGCTGATGAGAATTCCAAATGATGTCGACACTCTGAAAATGGCTTGTTAGTTTCTCATAAAGTTAACATGCACTTACCATATAATAACCCAGCAATCCCGCTCATGAGTATTTTACCTAGGGAAATGATACTTGCCACACAAAATTGTGTATACAAATATATATAGCAGCTCTACTAATAATCCAAATTAGAAATAACATAAATGTCTTCTAATAGGTTAATGGACAAACAAACTGGATACATCCATACAAGGGAATACTTCTCGACAATAAAATAAATGTACTATTGATTCATACACAACACAGGTAGATCTGAAAGGCATTATGCTGAAAGAAGCAAACCTCCAAAGGTTATATACTCTGTGATTTCGTTTGTATGGGATTCTGAAAAAAGCAACATAGTAGGGATGTAGGGCAGTTCAATGTTTTTCAGAAGTAAATGTGGGAAAATATTTGATAGTAACTAAGGAGTAGTACAAAGATTTTTAAAGCGATAGGACTGTTCTGTATCCTGAATGTGGTGGTAGTTATACTAAATGTGTTAAAACTCATAGAAATGTACACCAAAAGAGATCAGCTTTTCTGAAAATTTTAAAATAATAATAAATAAATA
>NW_016108534.1:0-1890 GCF_001604975.1 Cebus imitator
TACTAGTCAAAACATTCACCCAGATCTGTGCCAACAACATGTGACATCTGTGGAGCTGCCACTCAGATCTGTACAGCTAAGTTGTGGTGCCTTTCAGCCTGGCAGGGATCTCCTGGTCTGTGGGTTGAAGAGGGCATGGGAGAAGTGCAGTATCTCAACTGGAGTGTGGGGTAGGGGAAGAAGTCCCCGATCCTCCAGTCAGTTGCACTTCCTTGGTGAGGCAGCATCCCACCCTGCCACGGTTTGCCCTCCTTGGGCTACACCCACTGTCCAACGATTTCCATCAAAATGAACCTGGTACCTCGGCTAGAGATGTGGAGATCACTCACTTCTGCATCTCTCTCACTGGGACTGTACTCCAGAGCTGTTCCTATTCAGCCACCTTGGCGGAATCAGCTCTTCCTTTATTTATTCACTTTTTCTCATCAATGTTTTATGTAAATTTGCAAAAAGCACCAGAAAATCACACTGGACTGAGAATGTAGCTTTCGGGCCCATTGTGTCCCCGAAAATCCCAGGGTCATGGTCTCTGCACAGGACATGAGCTCCAGAGGATGGGTGGTCAGTAGTTCATCCAGCCATGCAGATCCTGTCACTGATCACAGGACAGCCCCACTGGGGCCACATCTGCACATTGTCTTTGTCCAGCTGGAGCCTCTGGAGTTCCTGGAGGCACCGGCACGCGGTCAGGTGGTCTACAGTCTCAGAGACTTTCCGCTGACAGTGTTTTCAGGCTGGGATTCCTTAAATTCAGTGAGGTTGTTTCTGTGTGTGTAAACTCTACTGGAAAGTGACTCACACTGGTGACTCTTTCCTCTGTATTTTTATATGTCTCCACTTTACATGCATGTTCAATTCTGTATCCTCATGAACAAGTAAAACAGAATCTCATTGCAAGAGTTGCTTTTGTATCCTTGCCTATGTGGTCTATCTTGTGTGCAATTTTATTGCCACTTTGGATTGATTTATTTTTGTGCATGATATGGCAGAGATTATCCGGTTACACTGCAGGAAATATTGACAGGATGAAGACATTGCAGATTTTTCCTGCTGGGATTAGGATTCTTCTGCATTTCATTCTCTACCTTTGTCTTTTGTTGTTTAATTCAGTAAAGTTACTTGAAACCTGCTTGGATTTTCTGTTTGCTTTTACACTTTCATAGTTGAGACCTAAGTAGCCGTTTGTCTAAGGTGACGTTTTCCCCAGTACTGAGGCAAAGCTGGGGACTCCACTTCATGTCCTGTAACTCAGGCCTTTCCTCTGTGACTGTAGTGTGTGTGAGTGTGTGTGTGTGTGCACGTGCTCGTTCTCTGGAATGTTCCCTCAAGTGTCTTGGGTGGTTCTTTTCTCTTTCGAGAGTTTCTTCACACAGAAGTGCATGAGTGCATGAATATTTGCAGACTTCAGAGTTCTCTCTTTGTGCAACTCTCTCCTTCTTGACACTCTCCCCACTAGACTTTTTTTTTTTTTAAATGTTTTGAGTCCCTGGAATCCTACTCTGAGGGGAAGGAGTCCATGCATTAGGACTTCAGGATATACTCTCAGGAAAGAAGTGGGGGAGGCGTGACTGGGAATGTGTTACCACTGACGGCTCAGCTACGAGACATTTCAAGTTCACTATAAATTAAAGCATGACTTTGGGATTAAGGCCTCAGGCAGTCATTACTCTAGAACCACATTCTGAAGTAGGTGCATTTTTTCAGGAAGCGGTTATTTGCACTCAATGGCATTTTTCAGTGGGAAAATGCTGTAGGAAGTCAGGGATGCCACGTGATGCCACAGTGCTCACTAGGAAAGGCTTTCCCGTTCAGAACATCAGGATGCATGGAGCTGGGGCTTGAGGGTCTCAGTTAAACATGCACAGTTCAGAGAAATAATCCAGGGTATTT
>NW_016108534.1:4955-7919 GCF_001604975.1 Cebus imitator
TGTTTATTTCATTCCACCCTTCTCAGAGTGTCTGCCAGGAGGACTTCTACACTAGCCTGGTCTGTTTTCCTGATGAAACTGAGGCTCTCCTGCTTATTCTCAGCTGGGGGCTGCTGTTCCCACCATGCAGAAAACAAGCTCTTTTTGAGCCTCTTTCTTGGAATCCCTGCAGAGGAAAGACAAGTTCCATGTCTGAAACCCATTGAATGACATCCTCTCATTGGGGTGTAATTAATAAATACGACATTCATCGCTTTTCTATTTTTTAATTTTGAATGAAGAAAAAAGCTTCTTCAGTTCAGTATAAGCCTCCTCCCTTCACAGCAGCTAACGCTGTGGCTAAAAGAGACCAAGTGGCTCAGGAGAACAGAAAGCAGCGGGGGCAAGTCCAGGAACGGATCCAAGTATCCTGAGTGCTGGACCGGGGGCCTTTGGAGCAGAACTTAACCAAGGTGGGGAGGGAGGGGGCATGAGAACCAGGCAGGCAGCAGGGATGTGTCCCATGGACACACTGATGTCCCCCATCATGGACTAGCCATGCTGATGTCCCCCATCATGGACTAGCCATGCTGAGGAGCCCACCTCAGCCTGGAGAAGGTGCGGGCTGTACCCCAGGTTAGAGCTGGAGAATGTGTGGGTATTGGAGCTGCTTTGGATGCAGGATCTGGCCCAGCTCCTGCTGGCTCTCTCTGCACTGTCACCTGCTCTACTTTCTCCTGGGCAGATGGGGACAGGTGTCTCATGGCCATCTCTACTGGTTGTAGCTGAGTCTTTAGGAAATCACAGAAACTGAAGTTTGAGGAGACTTTGGGGCTCATTCTGAGGATCCCATATACTGAAGCATCACCTGGGCTAGCTCAGGGCCAGAAATAGGCTTATGGTCCTGTGGGGGCTTAGCTTGGGGGCAGCGTCTGTACAGCCAGTGAGGAGAGGTAGCAGGCGAAGGGTCCAGGCCATGGTGAGCCATCCCAGAGCTTTGTCTTTGGGGCCCACAGCTGAGCCTGGTTTCCTCAGGCCTGCTCCACACTCTCAAAAGTCCCAATGAAAATGCACCCTCTGTCGCGCTGGACTGGAGAGAACTCGGCAGGCTTCAGGGTGGGCTTCATGTGTTTGGTTCATATGGAATTATTCTTCTCTTCATATGTCATGTGGGAGTGATCGTCAGTGCTTATCTGAACAATCTTAAAGGTATGATAGGAATCCCATACCCACGGTTGTCTGTGAAGCTCACAGGGTGAAAGGTGTCTCTGTGTTTCCATGACCCTGGCCATTGCTGTGTCTGAGTCCCCCTTCTGCTGCTCTGTCAGGACCAGGCAGGGGCGTACATGTGGCCCACCCTGGACAAGGTTGCATATAGGCATGACAATATTTGAAGACACGGACTCAGCGCTGACTACAGCCCATGCCACGCCTGTTTGTGGGCCTTGCGCACGTAAACTTGTTTAACCCAGAAGCACATCTGAGGGAGGCGGTAAGTGAGGAAAATAAAAAAAATTTGAGCTTGGGACATTTGACACTGGCAGCACTCCCTGGTAACACCAGCATGCACATGTACACACATGTGCACACACTTACACACAGGTACACACAGCACATTCCCACACACACAGGTGCACCCATTTACACACATGCACACACTCCCAAACAGGGGAGCACAACTGGGCACACCCCCCCACATAGGCACATGTATTTGCACACCTTCACACATTCTCCCTCATGCCTGGGCACACTCCTGCACATGGGTGCCCCCATTTACACAGCTGTGCACACTCCTACACACAAGCACACACCTGGACACACTCCCACACATGGATGGGTGCCTTTACACACCTGGGTACAATCCTACACATGGGCACACACATTTGCACACCTACACACCCTCATGGGCACACCTGCACACACTGCCACACACAGGCACCCACATTTACATGCCTGTGTACACTCCTGCATATGAGCACAACCCTGGGCACACTTTCACACATGGGTACACACCTGGGCACACACCTATACATGGGCAGCCTTGCACATTGCACTGTTTTGTGCACAGGAGAAAGGGAGCCCATTTTCCAGCCTGCAGTCCTGTTCTGTGGGCCTGCAATTGCAGGGACCTGAACCATCCTGAGAGACATCAGAGCGACTTTGTCTTGTCTACACTCGGTGATGCACGTTACTTTCCCACTTGCCTTCCCACAGCTGGCCTGGCTTGTGACATCCTGGTGCTGGGAGGAGATGTTCCGTTTTGCAGAGTCAGGACAATCTGCTCAAGATTTACAATCAATTTGTGACCTGTGGCCATTTCCAGTGGGCAGCATGGAGGCCTGGATGGGCAGGAACAGATGGATGGACATTAAGGGCTGGGCCGGTGCCACTGAAAGGAAGAGACCCTGGATCAGAGAGCAGGGGAACCTCCTACTGTTTACTCTGGGTCAGTCCATTGAGCACAACCGTGAGTCAAATGGGCTCTTAGGATGCAAAGGCCACAGCAGCACTGACCTGGGCTCAGGGTACCCAGGAACTATGGTCGGAGGAGAGGAGCAGATAAACTCCCTGCTTATCGGAGGCCCTGGTCATATAGGGATGGCCAAACTCTAGGGCCAGAAAAACTTAAACACCCTTAGATGAGCTCAGCTGTCTTCCCACCCCCCGACTCTCGCCGCCTCGTGCATGACATTTCAAACCTGGATTCTGCAAACTCCTCCCTTAGCTCTCTAGTAGGCTTCACCTTGAAACCGTTTCTGAGACATGGTGAGAGTTAGCGGGAGAACGCCCAGGGATGCTCGCCTGCACCCCTAGATCTACTTTTAAGTCATTAAAGTCTCTCTTTTCCTAACCCACTGGAACCCTCTGCACTGCTTTCCCTCCATCTAGGTCCAGTGTTCACGAGTGATCAGGAATAATTGCTGCCAACTCAGGAGCAGCTGCGGTGTGCGCGAGTCTGCGTGATGCACTTTACAAACGTGATTA
>NW_016108534.1:8814-24956 GCF_001604975.1 Cebus imitator
CTGCAGTAATAATCAGCCTCGTCCTCAGCCTGGAGCCCAGAGATGGTCAGGGAGGCCGTGTTGCCAGACTTGGAGCCAGAGAAGCGATTAGGGACTCCTGAGGGCCGACTGCTGACATCATAAATCATGAGTCTGGGGGCTGTGCCTGGGTGCTGCTGGTACCAGGAGACATAGTTATAACCCCCAACATCACTGCTGGTTCCAGTGCAGGAGATGGTGACCGACTGTCCAGGAGACCCGGACACTGAGCGAGGCTGAGTCAGGACAGACTGAGCCCAGGACCCTGGAAAGAGGAAGAAACACACTCTAGTGAGTCAGTGCTGGGCCCAGGTGAGCCTGAGGAGCAGGAGACCAAGGATCGGCCCAGAGGTCCCTGGGGTCCCTTCCCTGGAGGTGTCACCTGTGCCCTGAGTGAGGAGAATGAGGAGGAGCAGATTCCAGGCCATAGTGGAGAAGTCCCGAGAGCGCTGCCTCCTGAGACCACAGCACTGGGCCTGCCCCCAGCCCTGTCTTATCTCCTCTGCCTCAGAGAGGGCGGGGCCTCCACGCAAATCTGGGTCGTGAGCTCCATGCCTGACCCCACCCTCACCTGGGTCTGGGCTCAAAGATTTCTGTTTCCCTAGACAGTGCAGCTCAGCTGAAAAGATGAAAGTCTTTGTTTGTCTATTCTGATGGCAAGTACCTAATTTTTTTGTACCTGATTTTCTCAGGAGAGAAAGATCTGCGGAAGCCCCTCACCTGAGTGAGCTCCTGGCCCTCCGTGTCTCTGCTGTGTGGTGTCTGTGTCTCTGTGACTCCCAGGCCTGGTCACATTCTGCAGTGCCCTCTGTTGGGTACCCACCTGCAGGCTGTCTCTACTGCCAGGAATGGGGCTACCCACCCCGTGGAACTCTCTGCTGGGTTTCTTTGGTCTCTGGTCTCCCCAGCTGCAGCCTGGTCCATCCCCACCCCCACCCAATGCTCTGTGCTGAAGCATCTGCAGCACCGAATCCCTGGAGCACGTCAGCCACCCCAGAAAATGCACCCACACCCACACGGGGAAATGTGATGGGGACCCTGTGGAGGGAACAGGGAGCCCCGACAGGGCCACAGCCCTGAGCCGGAATCTGCTGCTCCCAATCCTGCCCTTCCCACTCACGAGCAGGCGACTCGTCCTTCCCACCCTCTGGTTCTTAGCCTGAGAAATGGGGACCACAGAGTCCACTCTGCACACGGGTGATCCATGGGGATATGACCCAGCAGGACAAAGGGAGTTTGCCAAGAGACCTTTCTGTGTGCACCACAGTGATATATACTGTGAATGATTTATTGAAAGATTTATTTCGATTTTGCTGTGATTGACGTGTCAGGTCACAGAGATGCGTGTTTCCTGCTTTCTTGCTTTCCCCCGTCTGAGCACATCGTCAGGGCAAACTAAAGCTGACCGCTCTCAACCCTGAACGCTGAAGACACACAGACATTTGATAAATACATTTTTGGTTTCTTCCTCAAAATACTCTTAATCTCTTTTCATGTTTCCCCAATGCCTATGAAAATTTTTTTAATGTTGCATAATTAAAATAAATATGAATGGGTTGAGATTTAATTTAAATATTATAACATACACTATGCTGTCTTCCCGCCTGGATTCATCTCTGAAACCATGGCAAGTGCATGGAGCAGCTGTCTGAGCACCAGGAAAGGAAATCGCCGTACGCAGCAGTTTGGGATGGCACCAGCAGATGAACTTCAACAGAGTCAGGGTGAGCCTCCTGGATTTCCTCCGTGTCCCCTGGCTGGGATTCCAGACAGCCCCAAACATGAAGGGGCACAAACCTGAAAACAAAAAGAAGTCCAGAAAGCCCTCTTGTTCAGGATTGAAGAGAGGAAAGGAAACTTCTTTGGCTCAAAGTGAAGGCTCAGTCCCCTGCACAAGCAGTGGTTCACCACTGTGTTCTCATCTCTCTTACACCAGCGCCTCTCCCTGGGTTCACACTGATGTCCTGTGGGTGCACATGGGGCTTCCTGCCCAGGTCACTCCACAGCCCCTGTACCCTGAAGCAGGAGAGAACCAGCACTGTTCAGTCCCAATACGATGTGAGCCTCATGGGAATCTCAATGTCTGGTCACCGCATTAGAAATACAAAGAAGTAAATGAGTTTAAGTAATATGTTTTATTTATCTAGCATATCAAAAATAGTATCACTTTCATACATAATCGAAGGACAATTATTTATGAGACATTTCGTATACTTTTCATGGCTATTGTTATTATTTTGTGAATCATTTTTAGACATTGTGTGGCTGATGGAGATGACAATGGGTTTCCTGTTGACAAGGATGGATCCTGGTAGCTTTTTAAGTGTCAAATTTGATAGGCTGAAGGAGGGGTAAAAAGAATGATTTTTTGCACAGGACGTGGAGGGTAGAGGTGGGCAGTGCCCATTCTGCAGCTCACTCTGTAGGTGCATCTGTGGTCCCTGTGTGGGGTGAGACTGCTCCTCATGCCCCGGGTTTCCCTTCAGGGAGATCTGACTCCAACTCCCCCTTAGATCCCAGAGCACCTGGCAAGTCAGACTCATTTTCATTCCACATAGATGCAAGAAAAACTCAGATCTCACTGGGCATTTGATACCCACAATGCTAATTTAGGAATAAACTGGTGCTTTCCAGTGCACAGAGGCCTCCTCAGGTCCCGCATGGCTCATGTTGGGGATGGCTGCTTATCTTCATTCGCCTTCCCTGGAGGCAGACTCTGAGATGGAGAATTGCAGGCACAGAGGATGTGAAAGGAGGTGAGGGAGGAACACTGGCCAGAAGGAGACTCTGACCCACATTGAGGCCTCTGTCAACCCTACAGGGACCTGTGGAGCTGGGAGGATTTTCAGGCCCTTCTATATTGAGGCAGAGTCTTGAGCCTGAGCTGGGCAGTTCTGAGGCCTGATCCAAGATACTCAGGCCAAGGACTGGCTTCCCATGACCTGTGGAAATCCAGAGACCAACTGATGGATGTCCACCTCGGTCTGATGATCCAAATCAGGTCCCATTTCCATAAATCACAACTGAGTCCCCAAACGCCAATACATCCTGGTCACCCAAGTCCGAAATCCACTCTTGATGCCACCTCTGCAGAACCTGCCTGGAGGGCTCAGATCCGGGGGTCTCAGATCCAGGTGAGCTGGGCCAGCCCTGCTCATGACGTTGCCCACTGTCTTCCTGGCTGGAGGAAATGTCCCATGCTGGTCATTTTATCTAAATGATGTATGTGTCATTAGCACACCTGTTAAATATTTCAGTGAGAATGGTTGAGTCACGTAAGGAACCACTCACACATGTGGAGTCATCAGGACGTCTGCTCTCATTTCACCCATGGCACTGATCCTTCTAGGCCATCCCCATCCCAACTGCAGACCAGCCATGGCCATCCTCAGCTCTGCCACTGTTTATTTATTTTTCCCGTCCGTATTTTATGTAAACTCGTAAAAAAGCACCAGAAAAACACCAGGTTTCTGAGTCCAGTGTGGTTTTCTTGTGCATTTTACAAATTTACATGAAATACTGATGGAAAATCCACTTTAAGCCTCATGGCCTCTGTGAGCACCCCAGGGACACAGCGTTTGCACAGGGCATGGGCTCTGCGGGGTGGGTGGGCCCTGGTCCCTGCAATGAAATGTATCCTGTCACTGAGCCAAAGACCACCTGGTGGCCAGAGCTGTGGCCTGAGGCAGGACAGAATCCCCTTCCCGGTGGAGAGCATCTGCTCAAGGAGGCTGGGGATGCCCCATCCAGGAACCAGGACCATGAATGCACCACCCCACCCATCTGAGACTCCCCTGAGCACAGGAGCTGACCCTGAGCCAGAGTCTGCCTGGAGTTGGAAGGAAAGTCAGAGGGAGAAGAGATGTGGGGTCTCTGGAAGTGCCCAGGACTGAGGGTTCCGGTCCCCAGAATGCTGCTGGACAGAGAGGGACAAGACCCTGAGAGTGACAGGAGGCTCAGGCAGCCATTCTGGGTGAAGAACTCTGGCGGGAGCCCTGCCCCTCACACTGTGCCCACCTCCTAGTGCACCATGACCTCGGGGGTGTCTCACAGAAAATCCCAGCCCTGTGGGAACTGCCCATGTTGGCACCACTGCCCAGCACCTGCAGCTGCATTTCCCAGGTGAGGCCCTCACTGTGTCCAGGCTCCTGTCAGTGACCTGGGTGACTGTGTGAGTCTGACCCTCAGGACGGGGTTCCTGCAGCCCGAGGGGATACAAGGCACCTTACTGGACTTCCAAACTCAGGACCGATCGTTCGACACCACTTGAGCCTTCAGGGCTGGCCTCCCTCTTAGCCTCCCCCGGGCAGACCCAGCCTCTTCCGTCTGCAGTTCTGCTGCCCCCTGCTGGTGAGGAAGATGGAGCCCAGGAGCTTCCCTCCTCTAGGTGACCCCAGAATGCCTGTCACCTGGGAGGGCAGGGATCATGGAGTTAGGCTTCATTCTGTGCCACATGTGAACCCCTCTGGCTCCACACAGAGAGGTGGCATATATGGTTGTGAGGAGGTGGGGCAGGTGCAATTCAGAGTGGAGTAAGATGCGATTTCTTGAAACTCCCTGCAATGACTTCCGTGAAGAGGGGTCTGCACACTGTCGGAGATGGGGATGCGTTTAGGGTGAGGACATCCCTAAAAACAGCAGTGATGGCACCTGTCAGGCATCTTCTTCTGAGGAAGTGCCTGCATTTGAAGATCTGGGAATTGTTGCACGTGCAAGGACCACAACATACACACAAGCGAAAGGAAGCTGTCCCTGTCCTGGATGAGAAATCACAGAGCAGGTTTCCTTTTGAACTTCGTGGTGAGAAAGGAGAGGAGCTGAGAGAGAGGAATTCTCAAGGCCGTGCTGCCGGAAGCCCCTTGAACAGGGTGAGGAAGCATCTTCAGAGCAAGGGAGAGCCAGAGAGCCAGGGGGAATTTTGTGTCTCAATTCCCCATGAACTTGGACCACTGTGGGAAATGCCACCTCTCCTATATGAGCTGCTGTAATAACCAGCCTCGTCCTCAGCCTGGAGCCCAGAGATGGTCATGAAGCCTGTGTTTCCAGACCTGGAGCCAGAGAAGCCACAGGGACCCCTGAGACCTGAATACTGACACCGTAAATCATGGGTCTCAGAACTGTGTCACCTGTTGTTTTGGGGCCAAGAGCAGAAAGTCTCTGCAGCAGGTGCAGGCAGGGGTGTGAGTGTCCTGCTGTTGGGCCACAGAAACTAGCAGACTCCACCATAACAGGGGATTGGGCACAGGAACTGAAACCTTGTGCTTAAGGCAAAGCTTCAGAGGAGAATCCTACTGTAGACCCATGGGATTAGCAACAAGTGTATGTCATGTGTAGTAGAGAATTGTTTACATTTTGAAAACAACTCCTTCTGTATTTATAGGCTTTGTTACATCCAGAACCACATGGGACAGCAGTGACCACACAGCCAGACCTGTGAGATCCCCCCAGTCATGAGCTCAGGCAGGGCACGAAATGACGCACAGTGAGACAGATGTGGCTCTCGTAGGATGGAGCCGGAGCGGGGCCCAAGGGCACTGTCTTACCCACAAGCAGGTTCTCCTCCCTATTGTCCCAGCGCCTCTTCCTGGGTTCACACTTACATCGTCTGGTGGAGATGGGCTTCCTACACGAGGGTACTCAAAAGCATCTGTCACCTGTAAGAGTCCTGACCAGCCCTGTCCAATAACGGTGTGACACGATCCTCCTGTGACCCCTAGTGTCTAATCGCTACATTAAAAATGAAAAGGTAAGACAAGGAAATTTGAATAAATAGTAGATTTCATTTAAGTCAATAAAGCAGAATCCTATCATTTTTACATGTTATCAGCATGAAATTATGAGATATATTACGTAGATTTTCATGTCTGTTGTTATTGTTATTTTCCAGGAGATTAATTATTTGCGGGCCGTGTAGTTGATGGGAGGGGAATGGGTTTTCTGCTGACCAGGGTGGCCTGCAGTGGCTTTTGATATGACAAGTGACCTGTGTTTTACATAGTTCATCATATCTTCATCTCTGGTTGGGGTTGTAGAAAGGAGTGACATTTGCAGAAGAGGTGGAGGGTGGCGGTGGGCAGCGTCCATCCTGCAGCTCACCCTGTGGGTGCATCTGTGGTCTCTGGGTGGGATGAGGCTGCTCCACCTGCCCCGGGATTCTCTGCGTGGAGATCTGACTCCAACTCTCCCTCAGCCCAGAGCACCTGGCATGTCAGGCTCCCTTTTCATTCCATAAAATTCAAGGAACCGGGCCGGGCACGGTGGCTCACGCCTGTAATCCCAGTACTTTGGGATGTCGAGGCGGATGGATCACAAGGTCAAGGGATCGAGACCCTTCTGGTCAACATGGTGAAACCCCGTCTCTACTAAAAATACAAAAAATGAGCTGGTCATAGTGGCACGTGCCTGTAATCCCAGCTACTCAGGAGGCTGAGGCAGGAGAATTCCCTCAACCCAGGAAGCGGAGGTTGCGGTGAGCCGAAATCGCGCCATTGCACTCCAGCCTGGGTAACAAGAGCCAAACTCCGTCTCCAAAAATAAAATAAAATAAAATAAATTCAAGGAACCGTCAGGTTGAGCATTTCAACATTTACTCTGAAAATTTCAGACAGAAATTAGAGTTCTCAGTGTATCGTGGCACCTCGTGTCCCTGATGGCCCAAGTTGGGAACTCCTGGCCATCTTAGATGGGGCTCACTGGAATCCGACTCTGGATTGGAGATTTCCAGACTCATGAGAGGGTTGCTGCCGAGGCCTCAGGCGTCCACACAGCGAGCTCCGGAGCTGGGAGCCCCTTCATTCAGTGGCATCTTAATTGAGGCAGTGACTTGAGATCTTGGTTCATTAAACTGAACTCCTGTGAGAAGGGACATCACCTTGAGGAAGCTTTCTGCAGCCAAGAGCCCTTCCCAGTGAGGGCACAGCTCTGAGCTGCTGGGTTCTCAGCGGTGCTAGGTGGTCACATTGAAGAGGGGATCTGGGCAGACTTCACAGTGTCCCCTCCTCTGGTTTGCTCTGTTGGGAGTCACAGGCCGCCATGCAGCCTGGGGCCCAGGACCTCTGCAGGGATGGGCAGCAGTTCTGGGGCCTGACCCTGACAGGTGGTCTAAGGACTGGCCCCATCCCCACCACATGACCACCCAGGGGCAGGACAGTGGACAGAGGTTGCATCTGTCTGTCTTTCCATCCCGGCCCTCACTCTGTAAATCACACAGCAGCCCCAAGTCACCAGATGACTCTGGTCCTTCCAAGTCATGTCTATGCCTGATGCGTGCATAGGGCATGTAGAGACTCCTGGAGGGTGCTGGAGGTAAGGGCAGCCTGGGGGCTCAGATCCAGACTCCTGGAGGGGGCTGGAGGGAAGGGCAGCCTGGGGGCTCAGACCCAGACTCCTGGAGGGGGCTGGAGGGAAGGGCAGCCTGGGGGCTCAGATCCAGGTGAACTGACCCAGATTCACTCATGGTTTTATCCACAGGCCTCCCGAGGCTGGAGTAGAGGGTGACAGAGGCTGGGAGGGTGTTTTTGTCTCACTTCCCCATCTGCCTGGGTCACTGTGGGATGTTTACCACTACCGTCCCACACCTCACAGTAATAGTCAGCCTCATCCCCGGCCTCGACCCCGCTGATGGTCAGGGTGGCGGTGTTCCCAGAGTTGGAGCCAGAGAATCGCTCAGGGATCCCTGAGGGCCTGTTGCTATTCCTATAGATGACCAGCACTGGGGCCTGGCCTGATTTCTGCTGGTACCAGTGCACATATTCACTTCCAATGTTGTTTCCCCCACAGGTAATACTGGCCGTCTGTCCTGGGGCCACTGACACCGAGTGTGGCTGAGTCAGCTCATAGGAGGTCGCAGAGCCTGCAAAGATAAAGAGAATAAAAAGATAGATTTGCTGCAGGTGAAAGACCCTTTGTATTAAATCCCCTGCTCTCCTGGCCCGGGACAAGCTCCAGAGAGTCTGTGAACACTTAGGGTATCCCCTGCAATGCACCCCAGTCCCAGTGGCCCATGGACTTTCCTGTTGCATGGAGGCTTTGACCTGAAAACCCACTCCTCTCTCCTGGCAGGGGCAGCCCCTCAGGCTCTCACAAGCCTTTGAGCAGAGTGTGGGGGACTTCAGCCCCGCCAGCCCCTCCCCCTGCAGCAGGTCATGAGCATCCTGCCCACCACAGGCAGGGCCCTGCTGAGCTCAGACTCAAGGCCACGCTGGAACCAGAGCCCTGCGGCTGCGCAGGTTGGTGAGACCCCGGGGACAGCACCTGTGCAGTGAGCGAGGAGGCCGAGGAGGAGAGGGGTCCAGGCCATGGCTGAGGCTCCCCCGATGCTGCTTCCTGAGGCCCAGGCTGGGCAGGTTCCTCCCAGGCCTCTCTTATCCCCTTGCTGAGAGAGCGGCCCGTGATGCAAATCAGCAGAGTCAGGGGCAGCTGCTGGAGGAGCTCTGTGGTTTCAGAGAAGGGCTCAGCCCTAAGGGACACAGATAGAGAAGGGGTGACCCCTCCTTACCGACCTCTTCCACCCATGGAAAAATTCAGAGATGAATTTCTCTGTATTCTCCAGGGGATATAAAGTTGGTCCTATGGGATGGTGGTTGGCCCTGTTCAAGAGGTTGCAAGAGTCACCATGGTGAGGGACAAGTTACCTGGGGTCCACGGTCCTTTCCTCCATTTCATCCTGCCTCAGGAGGCAGGTGGTTAACTTGTTTCTGCTTCTCTAGTAATATCCTGATCATCAATATTTTATGTCAGACATGAGATGTCTGGTATGGGCTTAAAGTCATTTTGAAGACACATTCCAGAGCCCAGCGCAGGGACCCTCTTTATCCCCACTCTTCAGCACAAGCTTTGAACAGGTGCAGGTCCCACCCGAGGGCGCAGCTCCTCACTGCCAGGGGAGAATGAAATTCCTCGGTTACAAGCGGAGTTTTGGAAGATCCATGGGATGCGGTAGGTTTCTACCTTGGCTCTGAGTTCTAGTGCCGGGTCATAGGTGCTGTGCCTCAGTATCCCCAGGGTGCTTTCAGGACAGGGACAAATCAGTAGGTAAAGGAAACATTTGCTTCATGAGAGAATGAGAGGAGGCTGCAAACTCTAAGACCCCGGAAGTGAATGTTTATTGTAACTAAGTTGTCTTCAGGTGCTGGGAAAATGTATCAATAGAAGAAAACTGAAGTCAACAGAAGATTAATGAGCAAGTATTTTATGCCACATGAGGAAATCAAGAGCTGTGATTTGGCAGGATCCCAGGACAGTTTCGGGAATGCGGAGGAGTGGTGGGGAAGGAGAATCTGCTGTGTCTGCAGGACGGGGACTCCCAGAGCAAAGGACAGGGAGGTGGGACACGTGTGACTGCAGAATGGGATGGCACGTGTGACCGTGGGATGGGGGCCACGGCGATGGGAAGAGGCAAAGTGCCTGAATCTGTGCCACAAAAATAAGCACCATGTCCAAGAGACAGATCTGAGAACCAGGACGTCAGAAAAATGTAAACATCAGTGTCAAGGACAAACACACTAAGAAAAGAAGAATCTATTTCCTTCCAGGTCTCAGGTCGTGGTCACTAACCCTCCCTGCATCTCAGTGTCCGCCTGATACCCAGACCCTCCCTATCCCCAGGTGTTTTTCTCAGGTTACTCTCTGCTGTCATCTGGTGGCCCTTCTACACTGGCAGCTGGAGGCTCAGAGGCATCCTGGGTCCAGGTTAGCTTCAGAATCTGCGGCTCAGGTTCCTGATTCCCTGATTGATGGATTGCTGACCTCAGGGAGAAATTCCTCTTCTCTGTGTGGCCCCTTCCTGCTTCAAGACCCAGCACAAGCCACTCAGATTCCTGATGGAAATACAAACACTCCCATGTGCAGGACGAGGTGACAGGACCCTCCTGAGGCTCCCTACATGTATCTCTGGGTGTGGCTTGGTGCTGAGAGGTACAGGACTCAGGGGTGACTTTGACTGGTTCTGGATACAAATACAAGACCAATGTGTGTTGCTGGTGACTCCTGAAAGACATCAGAGACAGAAGCTCATTCACCCAACAAATATTCACCCTGACCCACTCTGTCCCGGCCAGAATGCATTTTAGGAATTCAGCATGAGGAAGACATCATCTTTGCTCTGAGGGGTTTTGTCTCCTGTTTCTGAGTCAGTGCCGTGGGCACCCTGGTTTACAGACCAGGAGACACACCCTACCACCTTCTACCTGTGCGTCATCCCCTCTATTCACTTGAAAGCCAGGCAAATTCCCAGTTTCTCCCAGCCAGCAATGACCATGTAGCCCAGCTTTGGTCCATGATATGTAAGAGTCAGGTGGCTGAGGTTCTTCTCAGGGAACTTTTCCTCTTGTGAAGGAAGGACACTATTGGATTTGTGGTTTGCTTTTTCTCTTGAACATGGTGTGATAGCCGGAGTTGCAGCAGCCAAGCTGAGGTCTTACATCAACAACAATGAAAGCAAAGTCAGCACTGCATTGACGGGAATGGAAAGTTAGAAATATCTGAGGTTCCTATTAAACTGCTGCACATCTGGAAAATGACCACCAAATACGCGCAGACTTCTTTTTGTGGGAGAAGATTGGATGCTCCCTGGTTCCTGCCACATGCGTCCTTGTAGTGAAAAACCACTTCTGACGGATAATGCAATGATTCATAGAAATAAAGCAATCAAAAGATAATGATAGAAAAAATAAACATGGAATTGTAGGCTCTATGCAGATAATCCTGGCAAGTTTCAACAGAAGCTGAGTGGTCGGATGCTGTAGATTCAGTGGTTGGAGAAGCCTCCCTGAAGAGGAGTCTGTGGAGCTCCTTTGAGGAAGGAGTGAAGAAATACGTGATGGAAATGCGTGCAGGGAGCTATGTCTGTGCCCTGCAGGGAAGGGTCTTGGGTGTGTGAGGATCTCAAGTGACTGTGGGAAGCCTGCAGGGGATCTGGGATGGAAGCCAGTTCAGGTCAGATGTGACATTTGCTCACAAGTGGAGAATTTGGGACAGGAATGATGTGTAGTGTTTGAAATTCACAGGTAATAAATTAGATGATCTGGGGCAGCATAGGAAACAAAATCACTTGTGACCAGGAAGATGCTCCTGTGATGGGGACAGGTGTGGCTCACATGGGTCCAGCCCAGGTCCCAGCCCCTCCCTGGTTCACCTGGCCCAGAAGACAGCCAGGGGAGTGTTTCCCAGTCCCTCCCCTCTACCTGATACCCACCATGCAGCCCTTAGGGACCCACCCTGCTGCCTGTGTGTCTGTCTGGTCCTGGGCCAGCTTTCTGGGGCCCCATGTGGTGACCCAGCACTGCTTTCCCTCAAGTTCTAGAGATTTGCTAACGCAGGAGAAGAGAATTCAGGGAGTGCACATGACAGGGAAAGGAAGGGCCTGTGAGATGGAGTGACAATCTCAAGGTCACTGGGGAAGGAAGATGAAGAGCAGGACCAGGGAAGTCCTAGACACATAATGAAGCTCACCGCTTAATGTCCTGGAACCAGCCTGGGCTTGGGGAGGGAACGTGAGTAAATCCTGAGCTGAATTTTGAGGCCCTGATGCAAACACCTTCCCCTCGCCAGCTCTTCCAGTTGCCTGTGGGGATGGCTACTTTACTTGGACATGGAGGCAGTCAGGGCCTGGGAGGGCAGCCAGCACCCTGCAATCGTTGGCTGATTGCAGTCCAAAGTAAAAGACTCCAGATTTAATCAAACATCCACCTTTCAATGATCTTTTACCCTGATAAAAATTTTAATAAAATATGTTAGGGTTAGGAATCCCACCATAAAAATTGTCTATCTAAGTTAATGTACCATTATCTCAATTAGTAGGTTGTAACTATATTAATACAATCATATTTCTCGGGGCTTTTTTGAGCAGAGTATCATTTTCTTTTCTATTTTTCCCAGTTCCATGAGGTCTGGGCACAAATACAAGTAATGGCATTGATACAGGAAGCCTCTGCTTTTCCTGATCGATACATCCCACACCTGACACCCTTACCTTCTGCAAGTGTCCTACAGTGAATGATGAAAAACATCAGTTGAAGCAATAGGCAGAGAAATATCACCTATGGTAGGATTTCACCCAAGAGTCACACAAGGTATTTTTTCATGGAGCAAAAACATGACGCTCACATGCAGCTGATCCTGCACAGTTATGGCTAAGTCATTCCAGGTCAGATGTGAGCTGAGAAGTTTTCTTCCACTGACCAAGGCAGCTTTGGTCCTAATCACCCCTGTGAGAAACTCCCTCTTTGCCCCTGGGTCTTCATACTGGGAAGATGCTCTTGCTTTTGGAAATGCAGAGCTAGGGCTGTCATGGGAGAATGAGGAGACCTCATCTGTGGGGTTTGATCTTCCTGGACTCAGGTTCTTATTTTTCTCTGGATGCTAAATTATCAGGGAGAAGAATATGAGAGCAAGGGTCCTTTACCTGCCCCAGGCTGTGCTGAAAAGGGTTTCCTAGTGCAGACCTCCCAGGAGGTCTCCAGGAGCCTGAGACTGGCTGAGTCAGTCCTCACTGAGGCCCAAGCAGCAGGGAAACCTGTGAAGCTTCCCTCTTGTATTGTGGTTTAGCCAAAGATTTAGAAAATCTCATCTGGGCGTGGTGGCTCCCACGCATAATCCTAGCACTTTGGGAGGCTGATATGGGTGGATCACCTGAGATCAAGAGTTCGAGACCAGCCTGGCCAACATGGTGAAATCCCCTCTCGACTAAAAATACACATACAAAAAAATGGCCAGGTGTGGTGGCTGGCACTTGTAATCACAGCTACTCCGAAGGCTGAGGCAGGAGAATTGCTTGAACCTGGGAAGGGCAGGTTGCAGTGAGCCAAGATTGCACCACTGCACTCCAGCCTGGGCAACAATAGCAAAACTCTTGTCTCAAAAAAAAAAAAATGATAAAAAGTTTTTTAAAACGAAAATCGAAGGGTAAACCAAAGATGATGTTTGCACTTCAACCCCAGCTTCTGTGAAATCTCAGCACATGAGAGGGTATGCTTCATCCAGGAACTCAGATGAGATGCTGCCCCAGGGGCCTTTCTGGGCCGTTTTTATTTTCCCAAGGAGCAGAGGAATTTCAACAGGACTGTGCCCTCTGAGAAAGCTCTCTCCTCTCCTGCAGTACTAGTGATAACTTCTGGGGTCCTCGTTTTCAGTTTACTGGACTGTTCTTCACAATGGTTGAATGATCCTGGAAGATGGACCAGATTTGTACAGACCCAGATGGGCAATAGTGGCATTTGTAACATCTGCGCCAGATGGGGATCTCCTGGGACAGAGTGCTGTGGGCGCAGGTGCACAGTGCACCACTGAGACAGATACTGAGGTCTTGTCTATTCCCCTTAGAGAACAGGATGAGAATCCGTGCGCATTCGTGTGGGCTGGACAGCAGTATACATTCACACCTTCTCTGCCCAGCATCGTTAGCTCTCCCTTCCCTGTGATGATACCATCATGGGGGCTCGGACCATCTGGACATCATAGTTGAATCATACGTACATGATGGGGATGGTCTATTGGAAGCTTTTGTGTGATCCATGCACTTTTGAGAGTGGATATAAACTAAGATGTTTCCTCCTCCATATTAGCTGAAATTGGGAGTTTCATTGTCTGGAGCAGCTGAGAATCTCCTAGAAAATGAAGAACATGTTATTAGATCCTTCAATTCCCCCCGGAAGAAAGAGACACACGGTCTATACAGGTCTAGGAGTAGCATATTTACACTTGGGATGTGGCTCCAACATGTATATCAGGAGCCATAAATGTCACCCACTGTTTTTTGGGCTCAGAGCAGGGAGGCTGTGCAGCAGGTGCAGGCAGGGTTGGGAGTGTCCTGCTGTTGAGGCCAGAGAATCCAGCAGACTCTACCATGGGAACCGAAACCTCCTGTACATGGCAAACCCCACTGGAGGATCCCAATGTAGACTCATGGGGTTTTGGAAGAAGTCCATGTCTGGGGCAGTAGACTATTATTTCCCTTTGGAAAAACAGCCCCTTTTGTCTTACTGGGCCCTGGGAGATACAGGATCACACTGGACATCAAGTGACCATATTGCCAGAACTGTCAGATCCCCCCAGTTGTGAGCTCAGGGAGGCCAGCAATGACCTCTGGTGAGATGGATGTGACACATCTAGGGTAGAGCAGGGTCAGGGCTCCAGGACTCAGTCACCTGCAGAAACAGCTGGTCCACACTCGTGTTCTCATTTCTCTTCCAGCAGCGCCTCTCCCTGGCTTCACACATGTGTCCTATGGGTGGACATGGGGCTTGCTGAAGCAGGTTACTCCACGGCACCTGCCACCTGAAGGGGTAAGACCAGAGCAGCACTGTGCAGTCATGATGTGATGAGAGCCGCATGTGAATCCTACCGTCTACTCACCATGTTAGAGATTTTAAAAATGTAAACTAGGTTCACTAATATAATTTATTTAACCCAAAGCATGAAAAATAATTTACACATGCACACAACCTAAAATCGCTTATGAAATATTTTATAAACTTTTTATATCTACTGTTACTGTTATTATTTTGGGAGACTCTTTATGTTGAGATTCTGTGGCAGATGGAGACTTGAAGGCATCCGATTGACAAGGCTGAGCTGTGGTGGCTTAGTAAGTGTCAACATTGATCATCTGAAGGAGGGGTGAAAAGAGTGATGGTCTGTGCAGGATGTGGAGGGCGGAGGAGGGCGCCGTCCATCCTGCAGCTCCACCTGTGGGTGCATCTCTGGTCCCTGTGTGGGGTGAGGCTGCTCTTCTTCCCATGGATTTCTTGTAGGAGGATCTGATGCCCCCTCTCCTTCAGAACTCAGAGCACCTGGCATCTCAGGCTCCCTTTTCATTTTATAAGAATACAAGGAATACTCAGATAGAGTTGGGCATTTGGATGTACACAGTAGAAATTTAGGAAATTTGCTGGTGAATCTCACTGTATAGTGGGCACCTCAGGTCTACAGTGGGTCATTTTGGTGACAGCTGGCCATCTTAGTTTGGGTTCCTTGGACATAGGCTCTGAGATACAGATTTGAATGCACAGAGGATCTGGAAAGTGTGACGGAGGCATTGCTTACAAAGAAGACCCTGACCCAGACTAATGGTGCAACTGAGGCCCCAGGCATCCACACCACGGGATCTGGAGCTAGAAGGCCGTTCAGTGTCACCTTGTGTGAACACAGGGCTTGGGATCTTGGCCTCATGCAGTCCTCACACCAAAACTCTCAAAACTGGCCTAAATAGGAGGAAGAAACTTTTCTGGAACCAACAACACTTCCCAGTGAGGGCCCAGCTCTGAGTTTTGACAACCTTCAAAGGGTTGTGGGTGGGTGATCTCAGAAAAGCAAATCTAGGCAGATGCCACAGGGTCCCCTCCTATGTATTTGCTGTTCAAAATTCCAGGCTTCCATGGAAACCTGGTACCTCATGTGTTGAGCTGAGCTGGGCATTTTTGGTAACTGATATAGGATAGTTGGAAGAATGAGTGACCCAGTCACCATCCAATGGAAATCTAAGGCCAATTGATGGTTGTCTACATCTCTCTGATCTTCCATCTAGTTCTTATTTTCCCAAGTCACTGCTAAGGCCTGAAAACACCAGTAAATTCTGATTATAGCAGCTCTAAATCCACTTCTGCTCCACCATCTGCAGAATCAACCTGCAGGGCTGGACAAAAACGTGGCCTGGAGGTCACAGCTCCAGTGGAACATGGCCAGACCTGCTCGTGGCTTTGTCCACAGTCTTTCTGGTGCTGGAGGAAGAAGACAGCACAGATGGGAAAGGGGTTTGCATGTCACTTCCCCAGCTACCTGTCACACAGTGAAATTGTCAGGATTCACAGTAAAACAGTAATAGCCTCATCTTCACTCAGAGCCCTGCTGATGGTCAGGGTGGTCATGTTTCCTGAGGTGGACCCATAGAACCACTCAGGGATTCCAGAGGGCCGCTCACTATCTTCATATATCACCAGCACAGGGACCTGGCCTGGCTTCTGCTGATACCAGTCGGCATATTTTTCCCTCAATACATCTTCAGAGCAGGTGACCCTGGCTGACTGTCCTGGGGACAGTGACACTGAGGGCGGCTGTATCAGCTCAGGAGGCCACAGAGCCTGCAAGAGAAGACAGGAGAGGGGTCATGAAGATAACAAACACATTTC
>NW_016108535.1:0-14138 GCF_001604975.1 Cebus imitator
TAATGAGGAATATCTGGCTCTAAAACAAAAACGAAGATATGTAGCAGAATGACTGAAAAGGTGTATATTCAACTTACAGAGTTAAACAGATTTGTGAATGTAGCAGTTCAGAAAGGATTTCTTTGGAGAATCTGGAAAGAGATATTTCCAGCCATTTACAAACTCATAAGTATTAGCCCTAAGATGACGTCTAAACCAAAGGAGAAACATCTCTTTCAAACTGCTCTTCTGTGTGTTCGTTCACATTAGGAAGTTGCATCTATGTTTAGATTCAGCGAGTTACAAACACGATTCTTCTGAAAGCTGCGTTTGGACATTCCTGACTGTATGGGAGTATAGGATATAATGAGAAATATCTGGGTCTAAAACAAAAACGGGGCTATGAAGCAGAATGTTTTTTAAGGTGTATATTCAACTTACAGAGTTAAACAGATTTCTGAATGTAGCAGTTCAGAAACCCTTTCTTTGGAGAAGCTGGAAAGAGATATTTCCAGCCACATACAGGCTTATAAAAATTAGCGGTAAGATCGCGTCTAAACCATAGGAGAAACGTTTGAATTAAACTTCTCCTCTGTGTGTTCGTTCAACTTAGGTAGTTGCATCTGTGTTTAAATTCAGCGAGTCAGAAACACGTTTCTTGTAAAAGCTGCGTTTGGATATTCCTGAGTGAATGGGAGGTATAGGATGTAATAAGAAATATCTGGCTATAAAAAAAAAACGGAGCTATGTAGTACAATGTTTGTCAAGGTATACATTGAACTTACACAGTTAAACAAATGTGTGAATGCAGCAGTTGAGAAATCCTTTCTGTGGAGAATATGGAAGGAGATATTTCCAGCCACATACAGGCTCATAATAATTAGCGCAAAGATCGCGTCTAAACTACAGGAGAAACGTCTGTTTCAAACTTCTCTGCTGTGTGTTCACCTTAGGAAGTTGCATCTATGATTAGATTCCTCGAGTTAGAAACACGTTTCTTCTAAAATCTGCGTTTGGATATTCCTGAGTCATGTTAGTGTAGGAAGTAATGAGAAATATCTGGCTCTAAAACAAAAACGGGGCTATGTAGCAAAATGATTGTAAAAGTGTGTATTGAAACTTACAGTGTTAAACAGATGTGTGAATGTAGCAGTTCGAGAAACCCTTTCTTTGGAAAGTTTGGGAAGAGATATTTCCAGCCATATACAGGCTCATAAGAATTAGTTGTAAGATCGAATCTAAACCACAGGAGAAAGGTCTGTTTCAAACTTCTCTGCTGTGTGTTCGTTCACCTTAGGAAGTTGCATCTCTGTTTAGATTCAGCGTGTTAGAAACACGTTTCTTCTTAAAGCTGCGTTTGGATATTCCTGAGTCATGTTAGTGTAGGATGTAATGAGAAATATCTGGCTCTAAAACGAAAACGTAGCTATGTAGCAGAATGATTGTCAAGGTGTATATTCAACTTACAGAGTTAAACAGATGTGTGAATGTAGCAGTTCAGAAACACTTTCTTTGGAAAATCTGGAAAGAGATATTTCCAGGCATATACAGGCACATAAGAATTAGCGGTAAGATCGCGTCTAAACTACAGGAGAAACGTCTTTTATAAATTTCTCTACTGTGTGTTCGTTCACCTTATGACGTTGCATCTATGTTTAGATTCAGCGAGTTAGAAACACGTTTCTTCTAAAAGCTGCGTTTGGATATTCCTGAGTGAATATGAGTATAGGATGTAATGAGAAATATGCGGCTCTAAAACAAAAACGGAGCTATGTAGCAGAATGATTGTCAATGCGAATATTCAACGTAGAGAGTGAAACAGATGTGTGAATGTAGCAGTTCAGAAACCCTTTCTTTGGAGAATCTGGAAAGAGATATTTCCAGCCATATGCAGGCACATTAGAATTAGCGGTAAGATCGCGTCTAAAGTACAGGAGAAACGTCTGTTTTAAACTTCTCTGCAGTGTTTTCGTTCACCTTAGGAAGTTGCATCCATGTTTAGATTCAGCGAGTTAGAAACACGTTTCTTCGAACAGCTGCGTTTGGATATTCCTGAGTGAATGGGAATACACGAAGTAATGAGAAATATCTGGCTCTAAAACAAAAACGAGCTACGTAGCAGAATGATTGTCACAGTGTATATTCAACTTACTGAGTTAAACAGATGTGTGAATGTAACAGTTGAGAAATGCTTTCTTTGGAGAATCTGGAAAGAGATATTTCCAGCCATATACAGGCTCAAAATAATTTGCGGTAAGATCGAATCTAAACCACAGGAGAAACGTCTTTTTCAAACTTCTGTGCTGTGTGCTCTTTCACCTTAGGAAGTTGCATCTAGGATTGGATTCAGCGAGTTAGAAACACTTTTCTCCTAAAAGCTACGTTTGTATATTCCTGAGTGAATGGGAGTAGAGGATGTCATGAGAAATATCTGGCTCTAAAACAAAAACGGGGCTATATAGCAGAATGATTGTCAAGGTCTATATTAAACTTACAGAGTTAAACAGAAGTGTGAATGTAGCAGTTCAGAAACCCTTTCTCTGGAGAATCTGGAAAGGGATATTTCCAGCCTTATACAGGCTCATAACAGTTAGCGATAACATCGAATCTAAACCACAGGAGAAACGTCTGTTTCAATGTTCTCTGCTGTGTGTTCGTTCATTTTAGGAAGTTGCATCTATGTTCAGATACAGCTGGTTAGAAACACGTTTCTTCTAAAAGCTGCGTTTGGATATTCCTGAGTGAATAGGAGTACAGGATGTAATGAGAAATATCTTTCTCTAAAACAAAAACGGGGCTATGTAGCAGAATGCTTGTCAAGGTGTATATTCAACATAGAGAGTGAAACACAAGTGTGAATGTAGCAGTTCAGAAACCCTTTCTTTGGAGAGTTTGGAAATAGATATTTCCAGCCATATACAAGCTCATAAGAATTAGCGGTAAGCTCGAATCTAAACCACAGGATAAACGTCTGTTTCAAACTTCTCTGCTGTGTGTTCGTTCACTTTAGGAAGTAGCATCTATGTTTAGCTTCAGCAGATTAGAAACACGTTTCTTCTAAAAGCTGCGTTTGGATATTCCTGAGTGAATGGGAGTATGGGCTGTAATGAGAAATATCTGGCTCCCAAACAAAAACGGAGCTATGTAGCAGAATGATTGTCAAGCTGTATATTCAACTTACAGAGTTAAACAGATGTTTGAATGTAGCAATTTAGAAACACTTTCTTTGGATAATCTGGAGAGAGATATTTCCAGCCATATACAGGCTCATAAGAATTAGCGATAAGGTCGAATCTAAACCACAGGGCAAACGAATGTTTCAAACTTCTCTGCTGTGTGGTCGTTCATCTTAGGAAGTTGCATCTATGATTAGATTCAACGAGTTAGAAACCCGTTTCTTCTAAAAGCTACGTTTGGATATTCCTGTGTGATTGGGAGTATAGGATGTAATGAGAAATATCTGGCTCTAAAACAAAAAAGGAGCTATGTAGCAAAATGATTTTCAAGGTGTATATTCAACTTACAGAGTTAAACAGATGTGTGAATATAGCAGTTCAGAAACCCTTTATTTGGACAATCGGGAAAGAGATATTTCCAGCCATGTACAGGATCATAAGAATTTGCGGTAAGATCGCGTCTAAACCACAGGAGAAACGTCTGTTGCAAACTTCTCTGCTGTGTGTTCATTCACCTTAAGAAGTTGCATCTATGATTAGATTCAGTGGGTTAGAAACACGCTTCTTCTAAAAGCTGCGTTTGGATATTCCTGAGTCATGTGAATACAGGATGTAATGAGAAATATCTGGCTCTAAAACAAAAACGGAGCTATGTAGCAGAATGATTGTCAAGGTGTATATTCAACTTACAGAGTTAAACACATGTGTGAATGTAGAAGTTCAGAAACCCTTTCTATAGAGAATCTGGAAAGAGATATTTCCAGCCAAACACACGCTGATGAGAATTAGCGGTAAGATCGCGTGTAAACCATAGGAGAAACGACTGTTTCAAACTTCTCTGCTGTGAGTGCGGTCATCTTAGGATACTGCATCCATGTTTAGATTTAGCGACTTAGAATCACTTTTCTTCTACAAGCTGCGTTTGGATATTCCTGAGTGAATGGGAGTGTAGGATGTAAAGAGAAATATCTGGCTCTAAAATACAATGGTGCTATGTAGCAGAATGATTGTCAAGGTGTGTATTCAACTTGCAGAGTTAAACAGATGTATGAATGTAACCATTCAGAAACGCTTTCTTTGGATAATCTGTAAAGAGACATTTCCAGCCATATACAGCCTCATTAGAATTAGAGATAAGATCGAATCTAAACCACAGGAGAAACGTCGGTTTCAATCTTCTCTCCTGTGTGTTCGTTCACTTTAGGAAGTTGCATCTATGTTTAGATTCAGCGGGTTAAAAACACGTTACTTCTAAAAGCTGCGTTTGGATATTCCTGAATCAATGGGAGTATAGGATGTAATGAGAAATATCTGGCTCTAAAATAATAACGGGTCTATGTAGCAGAATGATTGTCAAGGTGTATATTCAACGTAGAAAGTGAAACAGACGTGTGAATGTAGCAGTTGAGAAACCATTTTTTGAGGAATCTGGAAAGACATATTTCCAGCCATATACAGGCTCATAAGAATTAGCGATAAGGTCGCGGCTAAACCACAGGAGGAACGTCTGTTTTAAACTTCTCTGATGTGTGTTCGTTCACCTTAAGAAGTTGCATCTATGTTTAGATTCACCGAGTTAGAAACACGTTTCCTCTAAAAGCTGCGTTTGTATATTCTTGAGTCCATGGGAGTATAGGAAGTAATGAGAAATATCTGGCTCTAAAACAAAAACTGGGCTATGTAGCAGAATGATTGTCAAGGAGTATATTCAACTTACAGAGTTAAACAGATTTGTGAATGTAGCGGTTGAGAAACTCTTTCTTTGGAGAGTTTGGAAAGACATATTTCCAGCCATATACAGGCTCATAAGAATTAGTGGTAAGATCGCGTCTAAAGCACATGAGAAACGTGTATTTCAAACTGCTCTTCTCTCTGTTCGTTCACATTAGGAAGCTGCATCTATGATTAGATTCAGCGGCTTAGAAACACTTTTCTTCTAAAAGCTGCGTTTGGATATTCCTGAGTCATTGGAGTATAGGATGTAAAGAGAAATGTCTGGCTCTAAAAGAAAAACGGAGCTATGTAGCAGAATGATTGTCAAGGTGTATGTTCACCTTACAGAGGTAAACAGAGGTGTTAATGTACCATTTGAGAAATCCTTTCTTTGTAGAGTTTGGAAAGAGATATTTCCAGCCATATACAGGCTCATAACAATTTTCGGTAAGATCAAATATAAACCACAGGAAAAATGTCTGTTTCAAACTTCTCTGCTGTGTGTTCGTTCACCTTAGGAAGTTGCATCTATGATTAGATTCAGCGAGTTAGAAACACGTTTCTTCTAAGAGCTGCGTTTGGATATTCCTGTGGGAATAGGAGTATACGATGTAATGAGACATATCTGGCTCTAAAACAAAAACGGAACTATGTAGCAGAATGATTGTCAAGGCATATGTTCAACTTACAGAGTTAAACAGATGTGTGAATGTAGCAATTCAGAAACCGTTTCTTTGGAGAATCTGAAAAGAGATATTTCCAGCCATATACAGGCTCATAAGAATTCGCGCTAAGATCTTATCTAAACCACAGGAGAAACGTCTCTTTCAAACTTCTCTACTGTGTGTTCGTTCACCTTAGGTAGTTGCACCTATGATTAGTTTCAGCGAGTTAGAAACAAGTTTCTTCTAAAAGTAGCGTTTGGATATTCCTGAGCGAATGGGAGTGTAGGATGTAATGAGAAATATCTGGCTCTAAAACAAAAACATAGCTTTACAGCAGAATGATTGTCAAGATGTGTGTTCAACTTACAGAGGTAAACAGATGTGTGAATGTAGCAGTTGAGAAACCCTTTCTTTGGATAGTTTGGAAAGAGATATTTCCAGCCTTATACAGGCTCATAAGAATTAGCGGTAAAATCGAATCTAAACCACAGTGGAAACGTCTGTTTCAAACTTCTCTTCTGTGTGTTCGTTCACCTTAGGAAGTTGCATCTATGATTAGATTCAGCGAGTTAGAAACACGTTTTTTCTGAAAGCTGCGTTTGGATATTCCTGAGTGAATGTGATTATAAGATGTAATGAGAAATATCTAGCTCTAAAACAAAAATGAAGCTATGTAGCAGAATGATTGTCAAGGTGTATATTCAACTTACAGAGTTAAACAAAGATGTGAATGTAGCAGTTCAGAAAACATCTCTTTGGAGAATCTGGAAAGAGATATTTCAGGCCATGTACAGGCTCATAAGAATTCGAGGTACGATCGCGTCTAAACCACAGGAGAAACGTCTGTTTTAAATTGCTCTGTTGTGTGTTCGTTCACCTTAGCAAGTTGCAATTATGTTTAGATTCAGCGAGTTAGAAACACGTTTCTTCGAACAGCTGCGTTTGGATATTCCTGAGTGAATGGGAACATACGAAGTAATGAGAAATAACTGGCTCTAAAACAAAAACGATCTATGTAGCAGAATGATTGTCACAGTGTATATTCAACTTACAGAGTTAAACAGATGTGTGAATGTAACAGTTGAGAAATGCTTTCTTTGGAGAATCTGGAAAGAGATATTTCCAGCCATATAAAGGCTCAAAATAATTTGAGGTAAGATCGAATCTAAACCACAGGAGAAACGTCTTTTTCAAACTTCTGTGCTGTGTGCTCTTTCACCTTAGGAAGTTGCATCTAGCATTGGATTCAGCGAGTTAGAAACAATTTTCTCCTAAAAGCTACGTTTGGATATTCCTGAGTGAATGGGAGTAGAGGATGTCATGAGAAATATCTGGCTCTAAAACAAAAACGGAGCTATGTAGCAGAATGATTGTTAAGGTCTATATTAAACTTACAGAGCTAAACAGAAGTGTGAATGTAGCAGTTCAGAAACCATTTCTCTGGAGAATCTGGAAAGAGATATTTCCAGCCTTATACTGGCTCATAACAGTTAGCGGTAACATCGAATCTGAACCACAGGAGAAACGTCTGTTTCAATCTTCTCTGCTGTGTGTTCTTTCACTTTAGGAAGTTGCATCTATTTTCAGATACAGCTGGTTAGAGACACGTTAGTTCTAAAAGCTGCGTTTGGATATTCCTGAATCAATGGGAGTATAGGATGTAATGAGAAATATCTTTCTCTAAAACAAAAACGGGGCTATGTAGCAGAATGATTGTCAATGTGTATATTCACCTTGCAGTGTTAAACAGATGTGTGTATGTAGCAGTTGAGAAACCCTTTCTTTTGAGAGTTTGGAAAGAGATATTTCCAGCCATATACATGCTCATAAGAATAAGCTGTAAGATCGTATCTAAACCATAGGAGAAACGACTGTTTCAAACTTCTATGCTGTGTGTTCGTTCACCTTAGGAAGCTGCATCTATGATTAGATTCAGCGAGTTAGAAACACGTTTCTTCTAAAAGCTGCGTTTGGATATTCCTGAGTGAATGGGAGTATAGGATGTAATGAGAAATATCTAGCTCTAAAACAAAAACGGAGCTATGTAGCAGAATGATTGCCAAGGTGTATATTCAACTTACAGAGTTAAACAGATGTGTGAATGTAGCAGTTGAGAAACACTTTCTTTGGAGAATCTGGAAGGAGATATTTCCAGTCATATACAGATTCCAAAGAATTAGCGGTAGGTTCGAATCTAAACCACAGGAGAAACGGCGGTTTCAAACTTCTCTGCTGTGTGTTCGTTCACCTTAGGAAGTTGCATCTATGTTTAGATTCAGAGAGTTAGAAACACGTTTCTTCTAAAAGCTGCGTTCGGATATTCCTGAGTCCATGGGAGTATAGGAATTAATGAGAAATATCTGGCTCTAAAACAAAAACGGGGCTATCTAGCAGAATGATTGTCAATCTGTGTATTCAACTTACAGAGGTGAACAGATGTGTGAATGTAGCAGTTGAGAAACCCTTTCGTTGGAGAGTTTGGAAAGAGATATTTCCTGCCATATACAGGCTCATAAGAATTAGTGGTAAGATCAAATCTAAACCACAGGTGAAACGTCTGTTTCAGACTTTTCTGCTGTGTGTTGGTTCAACTTAGTAAGTTACATCTATGTTTAGATTCAGCGGGTTAGAGACACGTTTCTTCTAAAAGCTGCGTTTGCATATTCCTGAGTCATGGGTGTATAGGACGTAATGAGAAATATCTGGCTCTAAAATAAAAAAGGAGCTTTGTAGTAGAATGATTGTCAAGGGGTATATTCAACTTACAGAGTTAAACAGATGTCTGAATGTAGCAGTTGAGAAACACTTTCTTTGGAGAATCTGGAACGAGATATTTCCAGGCATATACAGGCTCATAAGAATCAGCGGAAAATCTAATCTAAACCACAGGAGAAACGTCTGTTTCAAACTTCTCTTACGTGTGTTCGTTCATTTTAGATAGTTGCATCTATGTTTAGATTCAGCGGGTTAGATACATGTTTCTTCTAAAAGCTGCGTTTGGATATTCCAGAGTCAATGGGAGTATAGGATGTAATGAGAAATATCAGGCTCTGAAAAAAAACGGGGCTATGTAGCAGAATGATTGTCACGGCGTATATTCAACATAGAGAGGTAAACAGATATGTGAATGTAACAGTTCAGAAACCCTTTCTTTGGAGAATCTGGAAAGAGATATTTCCTGTCATATACAGGCTCATAAGAATTAGCGGTAAGATCGCATCTAAACCATAGGAGAAACGTTTGTTTTAAACTTCTCTGATGTGTGTTCGTTCACCTTAGGAAGTTGCATCTATGTTTAGATTCAGCGAGTTAGAAACACGTTTCTTGTAAAAGCTGCGTTTGGATATTCCTGAGTCCTTGTTAGTATAGGATGTAATGAGAAATATCTGGCTCTAAAACAAAAATGGAGCTATGTAGCAGAGTGATTGTCCAGGTATATATTCAACTTACAGAGTTAAGCAGATGTGTGAATGTAGCAGTTGAGAAACCCTTTCTTTGAAGAATTTGGAAAGAGATATTTCCAGCCATATACAGTCTCATAACAATTAGCGGTAAGGTCGAATCTAAACTACAGGAGAAACGTCTGTTTCAAACTTCTCTGCTGTGTGTTCGTTCATATTAGGAAGTTGCATCTATGAATAGATTCAGCGAGATAGAAACACTTTTCTTCTAAAAGCTGCGGTTGGATATTCCTGACTGAATGTGAGTGTAGGATGTAATGAGCAATATCTTTCTTTAAAACAAAAACGGGGCTATGTAGCAGAATGATTGTCAAGGTGCATAGTCAACTTACAGAGTTAAACAGATGTGTCAGTGTAGCAGTTTAGAAACCCTTTCTTTGGAGAATCTGGAAAGAGATATTTCCAGCCACATACAGGCTCATAAGAATTAGCTTTAAGATCGAATCTAAACCACAGGAGAAACGTCTGTTTCAAACTTCTCTGCTGTGTTTTCGTTCACCTTTGGAAGTTGCATCTATGATTAGATTCATCGAGTTAGAAACACGTTTCTGCTAAAAGCTGCGTTTCGATTTTACTGAGTGAATGGTAGTGTAGGATGTAATGAGAAATATCTGGCTCTAAAACAAAAACGAAGCTATGTAGCAGAATGATTGTCAAGGTGTATATTCAACTAACAGAGTAAAACAAATGTGTGAATGTGGCAGTTGAGAAACCCTGTCTTTGGCGAATTTGGAAAGAGATATTTCCAGGCCTATACAGGCTCATAAGATTTAGCAGTAAGATCGTGTCTAAACCAAAGGAGAAACGTCTCTTTCAAACTGCTCTTCTGTGTGTTCGTTCACCTTAGGAAGTTGCATCTATGATTAGATTCAGCGAGTTAGAAACACGTTTCTTCTAAAAGCTTCGTCTGGATATTCCTGAGTCAATGGGAGTATAGGACGTAATGAGGAGCATCTGGCTCTAAAACAAAAACGGAGCTATGTAGCAGAATGATCGTCAAGGTTTATATTCAACTTACAGAGTCATAGAGATATGTCAATGTAGCAGTTCAAAAACCCTTTGTTTGGAGAATCTGGAAAGAGATATTTCCAGGCAAATACAAGCTCATAAGAATTAGCAGTAAGATCGAATCTAAACGACAGGAGAAACGTGTGTTTCAAAGTTCTATGCTTTGTGTTCGTTCATCTTAGGAAGTTGAATCTAGGATTAGATTCAGTGAGTTAGAAACACGTTTCTTCTTAAAGCTGCGTTTCGATATTCCACAGTGAATGGGAGTATAGGATGTAATGAGAAATATCTGGCTCTAAAACAAAAATGGAGCTATGTAGCAGAGTGATTGTCTAGGTATATATTCAACTTACAGAGTTAAGCAGATGTGTGAATGTAGCAGTTGAGAAACCCTTTCTTTGAAGAATTTGGAAAGAGGTATTTCCAGCCATATACAGTCTCATAACAATTAGCAGTAAGATCGAATCTAAACTACAGTAGAAACGTCTGTTTCAAACTTCTCTGCTGTGTGTTCGTTCATATTAGGAAGTTGCATCTATGATTAGATTCAGCGAGTTAGAAACACGTCTCTTCTAAAAGCTGCGTTTGGATACTCCTGAGTCAATGGGAGTATAGGGTGTAATGAGAAATATCTTTCTCTAAAACAGAAACGGAGCTATGTAGCAGAATGATTGCCAAGGTGTATATTCAACTTACAGAGTTAAACAGATGTGTGAATGTAGCAGTTCAGAAACCCTTTCTTTGGAGAATCTGGAAAGAGATATTGCCAGTCATTTACAGGCTCATAAGAATTAGCAGTAGGATTGAATCTAAACCAGAGGAGAAACGTCTGTTTCAAACTTCTCTGCTGTGGGTTCGTTCACCTTAGGAAGTTACATCAATGTTTAGATTCAGCGAGTTAGGAACACGTTTCTTCTAAAAGCTGCGTTTGGATATTCCTGAGTCATGGGAGTATAATACGAACTGAGAAATATTTGGTTCTAAAAAAAAACGGAGCTGTGTAGCAGAATGACTGTCAAGGTGTTTATTCACTATACAGAGTTAAAGAGATGTGTGAATGTAGCAGTTCAGAAACCCTTTCCTTGGAGAACCTGGAAGGAGATATTTCCAGCCATACGCAGGCTCATAAGAATTACCGGGAAGATCGCGTCTAAGCCTCAGGAGAAACGTCTGATTTTAACTTCTCTCCTGTGTTTTCGTTCAACTTATGTAGTTGTATCTATGTTTAGATTCACCGACTTAGAAACACGTTTCTTCTAAAGGTGCGTTTGGATATTCCTGAGTGAATGGGAGTTATAGGATGTAATAAGAAATATCTGGCTCTAAAATAGAAAAGGAGCTTTGGAGCAGAATGATTGTCAAAGAGTATAGTCATCTTACAGAGTTAAACAGATGTGTGAATGTAGCAGTTGAGAAACCCTTTCTTTTGAGAGTTTGGAAAGAGATATTTCCAGTCATATACAGATTCCTAAGAATTAGCGGTAGGATCGAATCTAAACCAGGAGAAACGTCGGTTTCAAACTTCTCTGCTGTGTGTTCGTTCACCTTAGTAAGTTGCATCTATGTTTAGATTCAGAGAGTTACAAACACGTTTCCTGTAAAAGCTGCGTTCTGATATTCCTGAGTCCATGGGAGTATAGGAAGTAATGAGAAATATCTGTCTCTAAAACAAAAACTGGGCTATCTAGCAGAATGATTGTCAATCTGTATATTCAACTTACAGAGTTAAACAGATTTGTGAATGTAGCAGTTGAGAAACCCTTTCTTTGGAGAATCTGAAAGGAGATATTTCCAGCCATATACAGGCTCATAAGAATTAGAAGTAAGATCGAATCTACCCCACAGGAGAAACGTCTGTTTCAAACTTCTCTGCTGTGTGTTCTTTCACCTTAGGAATTTGCATCTATGATTGGATTCAGCGAGTTAGAAACACGTTTCTTCTAAAAGCTTCGTTTGGATATTCCTGAGTCAATGTGAGAATAGGATGTAATGAGAAATGCCTGGCTGTAAAACAAAAACGGAGCTATGTAGCAGAATGATTGTGAAGGTAAATATTCAACTTACAGTGGTCAAAAGATGTGTGAATGTAGCAGTTCAAAAACCCTTTCTTTGGAGAATCTGGAAAGAGATATTTCCAGGCATATACAGGCTCATATTAATTAGCGGTAAGATCGAATCTACAACACTGGAGAAACGTCTGGTTCAAACTTCTCTTCAGTGTGTTCGTTCATTTTAGGTAGTTGCATCTATGTTTAGATTCAGCGGGTTGGAAACACGTTTCTTCTAAAAGGTGCGTTTGCATTTTCCTGAGTCAATGAGAGTATAGGATATAATGAGCAATATCTGGCTCTAAAACAAAAATGGGGCTTTGTAGCACAATGATTGTCAACATCTATATTCACCATAAAGAGTTAAACAGATGTTTGAATGCATCAGTTGAGAAACCCTTTCTCTGGAGAGTTTGGTAACTGATATTTCCAGCCATATACAGGCTCATAAGAATTATCGGTGAGATCGAATCTAAACCACAGGAGAAACGTGTGTTTCAAACTTCTCTGCTGTTTGTTCGTTCACCTTAGGAAGTTGCATCTATGATTTCATTCAGCGAGCTAGAAACGCGCTTCTTCTAAAAGCTGCGTTTGGATATTCCTGAGTCACTGGGAGTATAGGAAGTAATGAGAAATATCTGGCTGTAAAACAAAAACGGAGCTTTGTAGCAGAATGATTGTCTAGGTGTATATTCAACTTACGGAGTTAAACCTATGTGTGAATTTAGCAGTTCAGAAACCGTTTCTTTGGAGAATCCGGAAGGAGATATTTCCAGCCATATACAGGCTCTTAAGAATTAGCAGTAAGATCGTGTCTAAACCACAGGAGAAACGTCTGTTTCAAACTTCTCTGCTGTGTCTTCGTTCACCTTAGGAAGATGCATCTATGATTAGATTCAGCGAGTTTTAAACAAGTTTCTTCTAAAAGCTGCGTTTGGATATTCCTGAGACAATGGGAATATAGGATGTAATGAGAAATATCAGGCTCTAAAACAACAACGGGGCTATGTAGCAGAATGATTGTCAAGGTGTATATTCACCTTACAGAGTCAACCAGATCTGTGAATGTTGCACCTGAGAAACTCTTTCTTTGCAGAGTTTGGAAAGAGATATTTCCAGCCACATACAGGCTCATAAGAATAAGCGGCAACATCGAATATAAACCACAGGAGAAAGGTCTGTTTCAAACTTCTCTGCAGTGTGTTCGTTCACCTTAGGAAGTTGCATCTATGATTAGATTCAGCGAGTTAGAAACACTTTTCTTCTAAAAGCTGCGTTTGGATATTCCTGAGTGAATAGGAGTATAGTATGTAAAGAGAAATACATGGCTCTAAAACAAAAACGGAGCTTTGTAGCAGAATGATTGTCAAGGTGTATATTCAACGTAGAGAGTGAAACACAAGTGTGAATGTAGCAGTTCAGAAACCCTTTCTTTGGAGAATCTGGAAAGAGATATTTTCAGGCATATACAGGCACATAAGAATTAGCGGTAAGATCGCGTCTAAACTACAGGAGAAACGTCTGTTTTAAACTTCTCTACTGTGTGTTCGTTCACCTTAGGAAGTTGCATCTATGTTTAGATTCAGCGAGTTAGAAAAACGTTTCTTCTAAAAGCTGCGTTTGGATATTCCTGAGTCCATGGGAGTACAGGAAGTAAGGAGAAATATCTGGCTCTAAAGCAAAAACACAGCTATGTAGCAAAATGATTGCAAAGGTGTATATTCACCTTACAGAGGTAAACAGATGTGTGAATGTAGCAGTTGAGAAACCCTTTCTTTGGAGAATCTGGAAAGAGATATTTCCAGCCATATATAGGCTTATAAGAATAGGCGCCGATATCGCGTCTTAACTACAGGAGAAACGTCTGTTTTAATCTTGTCTGCTGTGTGTTCGTTCACCTTAGGAAGTTACACCTATGATTACATTCAGCGAGTTAGAAACACGTTTCTTCTAAAACCTGCGTTTGGATATTCCTGAGTGAATAGGAGTAAAGGATGTAATGAGAAATATCTGGCTCTAAAACAAAAACGGAGCTATGCAGCAGAATGTTTATCAAGGTGTATATTCAACGTACTGAGTTAAACCGAT
>NW_016108535.1:15919-24748 GCF_001604975.1 Cebus imitator
CAGGCTCAAAATAATTTGCGGTAAGATCGAATCTAAACCACAGGAGAAAAGTCTGTTTCAAACTTCTCTGCTGTGTTTTCGTTCACCTTAGGAAGTTGCAACTATGTTTAGATTCAGCGAGTTAGAAACACGTTTCTTCTAAAAGCTACGTTAAGAAAATCCTGAGTGAATGGGAGTGTATGATGTAATGCGAAATATCTGGCTCTAAAACAAAAACGGAGCCACATAGCAGAATGATGGTCAAGGTGTATAGTCAACTTACAGAGTTAAACAGATGAGTGAGTGTAGCGGTTGAGAAACCCTTTCTTTGGAGAATCTGGAGAGAGATATTTCCAGCCATATACAGGCTCATAAGAATTAGCAGAAAGATCGAATCTAAACCACAGGAGAAACGTCTGTTTCAAACTTCTCTGCTGTGTTTTCGTTCACCTTCAGAAGTTGCATCTATGATTAGATTCATCGAGTTAGAAACACGTTTCTGCTAAAAGCTGCGTTTCGATATTACTGAGTGAATGGGAGTACAGGTTGTAATGAGAAATATCTGGCTCTGAAACAAAAACGAAGATATGTAGCAGAATGACTGTAAAGGTGTATATTCAACTTACAGAGTTAAACCGATGTGTGAATGTAGCTGTTGAGAAAACCTTTCATTGCAGAACTTGGAAAGACATATTGCCAGCCGTATACAGGCTCACAAGAATTAGCAGAAAGATCACGTCTAAACCACAGGAGAAACGTCTGTTTCAAACTGCTCTTCTCTGTGTTCGTTCATAGTAGAAAGTTGCATCTATGATTGGATTCCGAGAGTGAGAAACAAGTTTCTTCTAAAAGCTGCGTCTGGATATTCCTGAGTCAATGGGAGTATAGGATGTAATGAGAAATATGTGGCTCTAAAACAGAAACGGAGCTATGTAGCAAAATGATTGTCAAGGTGTTTATTCAACTTACAGAGTTAAACAGATGTGTGAATGTAGCAGTTTAGAAACCCTTACTTTGGAGAATTTGGAAAGAGATATTTCCAGCCCTATACGGGCTCATAAGAATTAGAGGTAAGATCACGTCTAAACCACAGGAGAAACGTCTCTTTCAAACTGCTCTGCTGTGTGTTAGTTCACTTTACGAAGTTGCACCTATGATTAGATTCAGCGAGTGAGAACCACGTTTCTTCTAAAAGCTACGTTTGGATATTCCTGAGTGAATGGCAGCATAGGATGTAATGAGAAATATCTGGCTCTAATACAATAACGGAGCTATGTAGCAGAATGATTGTCAAGGNAACTGATGTGTGTATGTAGCAGTTCAGAAACCCTTTCTTTGGAGAATCTGGAAACAGATATTTCCAGCCATATACATGCTCATAAGAATTAGCGGTAACATCGAATCTAAACCACAGGAGAAACATCTGTTTCAAACTTCTCTGCTGTGTGTACATTCCCCTTAGGAAGTTGCATCTATGATTAGATTCAGCGAGTTAGAAACACGTTTCTTCTAAAAGCTGCGTTTGCATATTCCTGAGTGAATGGGTGTACAGGGTGTAATGAGAAATATCTGCATCTGAAACAAAAACGAAGCTATGTAGCAGAATGATTGTCAAGGTGTATATATAACTTACAGCGATAAACAGATGTGTGAATGTTGTAGTTGAGAATCCCTTTCTTTGGAGAATCTGGAAAGAGATATTTCCAGACATATACAGGCTTATAAAAATTAGTGGTAAGGTCACGTCTAAAGCACAGGAAAAACGACTCTTTCTGTGTGTTCTTTCACATTATGAAATTGCATCTATGATTAGATTCAGCGAGTTAGGAAAACGTTTCTTCTAAAGGCTGTGTTTGATACTCCTGAGTGAATGGGCTTATAGGATGTAATGAGAAATATCTTTCTCTAAAAAAAAAAACGGAGCATTGCAGCAGAATGATTGTCAAGGTGTACTTTCAAGTTGCAGAGCTGCGTTTGGATATTCCTGAGGGAATGGGAGTATAGGGTGTAATGAGAAATATCTTGCTCTCAAACAAAAACGGAGCTATGTGGCAGAATGATTGTCACGGTGAGTATTCACGTTAGAGAGATAAACAGATGTGTGAATGTAGCAGTTCAGAAACCCTTTCTTTGGAGAATCTGGAAGGAGATATTTCCAGGCATATACAGGCTCATAAGTATTAGCGGTAAGATCGCGTCTAAACCACAGGAGAAACGTCTGTTTCAAACTTCTCTCCTGTGTGTTCGTTCTCCTTAGGAAGTTGCATCTATGTTTAGATTCAGCAAGTTAGAAACACGTTTCTTCTAATAGCTGCGTTTGTATCTTCTGGAGTCCGTGGGAGTATAGGAAGTAATGAGAAATATCTGGCTTTAAAACAAAAACAGTTCTATGTAGCAGAATGATTGTCAAGATGTATATTCTCCTTACAGAGTTAAACAGATATGTGAATGCAGCAGTTGAGAAACCTTTTCTTTGGAGAGTTTGGAAATAGATAATTCCAGCCATATACAGGCTCATAGGCATTAGTTGTAAGATCGAATGTAAACCACAGGAGAAACGTCTGTTTCCATCTTCTCTGCTGTGTGTTCGTTCACGTTAGGAAGTTGCATCTATTTTTAGATTCAGCGGGTTAGAAACACGTTTCTTCTAAAAGCTGCGTTTGGATATTCCTGAGTCAATGGGAGTATAGGATGTAATGAGAAATATCTTTCTCTAAAACAAAAACGGATCTATGTAGCAGAGTGATTGTCAAGGTTGATATTCATCTTACAGAGCTAAACAGATGTGTGAATGTAGCAGCTGAGAAACCCTTTCTTTAAAGAGGTTGGAATGAGATTTTTCCAGCCATATACAGGCTCATAAGAATAAGAGGTAAGATCGAATCTAAACCACAGGAGAGACGTCTCTTTCAAACTTCTCCGCTGTGTGTTCGTTCATCTTAGGAAGTTGCATCTATGATTAGATTAAGCGAGTTAGAAACACTTTTCTTCCAAAAGCTGCGTTTGGATATTCCTGAGTGAATGGGAGTATAGCATGTAATGATAACTATCTGGCTCTAAAACAAAAACGGAGCTATGTAGCAGAGTAATTGTCAAGGTGTATATTAAACTTATAGAGTTAAACAGATATGTGAATGTAGCAGTTCAGAAACCCTTTCTTTGGACAATCTGGAAAGACATATTTCCAGCCATGTACAGCCTCATAAGAATTAGTGGTAAGATCGCATAGAAACCACAGGAGAAAGGTCTGATTCAAACTTCTCTGCTGTGTGTTCGATCGCCTGAGGAAGTTGCATCTATGATTAGATTCAGCGAGTTAGACACCCGTTTCTTCTAAAAGCTTCGTTTGTATATTCCTGAGCGAATGGGAGTATAGGATGCAATGAGAAATGTCTGGCTCTAAAACAAAAACGGAGCTATGTAGCAGAATGATTGTCAAGGCGTATATTCAACGTAGAGCGTGAAACAGATTGTGAATGTAGCAGTTCAGAAACCCTTTCTTTGGAGAGTATGGAAAGAGATATTTGCGGCCATATGCAGACACATAAGAATTAGCGGTAAGATCGCTTCTAAACTACAGGAGAAACGTCTGTTTTAAACTTCTCTGCTGTGTGTTCGTTCACCTTAGGAAGTTGCATCTATGTTCAGATTCAGCGAGTCAGAAACACGTTTCTTCTAAAAGCAGCGTTTGGATATTCTTGAGTCCATGGGAGTATAGGAAGTATTGAGAAATATCTGGCTCTAAAACAAAAACACGGCTATGTAGCAAAATGATAGTAAAGTTGTATATTCAACTTACAGAATTAAACAGATGTGTGAATGTAGCAGTTGAGAAACCCTTTCTTTAGAGAGTTTGGAAAGAGACATTTAAACCCATATACAGGCTGTTAAGAATTAGCAGAACTATCGAATCTAAACCAAAGGAGAAATGTCTGTTTCAGACGTCTCTGCTGAGTGTTGGTTCACCTTAGGAAGTTGCACCTATGTTTAGATTCAGCGGGTTAGAAAAACTTTTCTTCTAAAAGCTGCGTTTGGATATTTCTGAGTGAAAGGGAGTATAGGATGTAATGAGAAATATCTGGCTCTAAAACAAAAACGGAGCTATGTAGCACAATGATTGTCAAGGTGTATATTCAACTCACAGAGTTAAACAGATGTGTGAATGTAGCAGCTGGGAAACCCTTTCTTTGGAGAGATTGGAAAGAGATATTTCCAGCCATGTACAGGCTCGTAAGAGTAAGCGGTAAGATCGAATCTAAACCACAGGAGAAACGTCTGTTTGAAACTTCTCTGCTCTGTGTTCGTTCACCTTAGGAATTTGCATCTATGATTAGATTCAGCGAGTTAGAAACACTTTTCTTCTAAAAGCTGCGTTTGGATATTCCTGAGTGAATAGGAGTATAGGATGTAATGAGAAATGTCTGGCTCTGAAACAAAAACGGTGCTATGTAGCAGAATAATTGTCAAGGCGTGTATTCACCTTACAGAGTTAAACAATTTTGTGAATGTAGCAGATGAGAAACCCTTTGGAGAATCTGCAAAAGAAATTTCCAGCCATAAACAGCCTCATAAGAATTAGCGGTAGGATTGAATCTAAACCACAGGAGAAACGTTTGTTTCAAACTTTTCTGCTGTGTGTTCGTTCACCTTAGGGAGTTGCATCTATGATTAGATTCAACGAGTTAGAAACAGTTTTCTTCTAAAAGCTGTGTTTGGATATTCCTGAGTGAATGGGAGTATAGGATGTAATGAGAAATATCTGGCTCTAAAACAAAAACGGAGCTATGAAGTAGAATGATTGTCAAGGTGTGCATTAAACTTATAGAATCAAACAGATATGTGAATGTAGCAGTTCAGAAACCCTTTCTTTGGAGAATCTGGAAAGAGATATTTCCAGCCGTATACAGGCTCATAAGAATTAGCGGTAAGATCGCTTCTAAACCACGGGAGAAACGTCTGTTTCAAACTTCTCTGCTGTGTGTTCGTTCACCTTAGGAAGTTGCATCTATGTTTAGATTAACCGGGTTAGAAACAGTTTTCTTCTAAAAGCTGCGTTTGGATATTCCTGAGTCATGGGAGTATAGGATGTAATGAGAAATATCTGGCTCTAAAACAAAAACGGAGCTATGTAGCAGAATGATTGTCAATATGTATATTCAACTTACAGAGTTAAACAGATGTGTGAATGTAGCGGTGCAGAAACTCTTTCTTTGCAGAATCTGGAAAGAGATATTTCCAGCCATATACAGGCTCATAAGAATTAGCGTTAAGATCGAATCTAAATCACAGGATAAATGCCTGTTTCAATCATCTCTCCAGTGTGTTCGTTCACTTTAGGAAGTTGCATCTATGTTTACATTCAGCTGGTCAGAAACACGTTTCTTCTAAAAGCAGTGTTTGGATATTCCTCAGTCAATGGGAGTATTGGATGTAATGAGAAATATCTTTCTCTGAAACAAAAACGGGGCTATGTAGCAGAATGATTGTCAAGGTGTATATGCAGCTTACAGAGTTAAACAGATTTGTGAATGTATCAGTTAAGAAAAGATTTCTTTGGAGAATCTGGAAAAAGATATTTCCAGCCATACACAGGCTCATAAAAATTAGGGGTAAGATCGCGTCTAAAAAACAGGAGAAACGTCTTTTTTAAAATTCTCTGTTGTGTGTTCGTTCACCTTAGGAAGTTGCATCCATGTTTAGATTCCGCGAGTTAGAAACACGTTTCTTCTAAAAGCTGCGTTTGGATATTCCTGAGTCCATGGGAGTATAGGAAGTAGTGAGAAATATCTGGCTCTAAAACAAAAACGGGGCTATGTAGCAAAATGATTATAAAGATGTATATTCAACTCACAAACAGATGAGTGAATGTAGCAGTTGAGAAAACCTTTCTTTGGAGAGTTTGGAAAGAGATAGTTCCAGCCATATACAGGCTCATAAGAATTAGCGGTAAGATCGAATCTAAACCACAGGAGAAAAGTCTGTTTCAAACTTCTCAGCTGTGTGTTCGTTAACCTTAGGAAGTTGAATCGATTATTAGATTCAGCCAGTGAGAAACACATTTCTTCTAAAAGCTGCCTTTGGATATTCCTGAGTGAATACGAGTATATGATGTAAGGAGAAATATATGGCTCTAAAACAAAAACGGAGCTATGTAGCAGAATGATTGTCAATGTGTATATTCACCTTACAGAGTAAAACAGATGTGTGAATGTAGCAGTTCTGAAACCCTTTCGTTGGAGAATCTGGAAAGAGATGCTGCCAGGCATATACAGGTTCACTAGAATTAGCGGTAAGATCGAATCTAAACCACAGGAGAAAAGTCTGTTTCGAACTTCTCTGCTGTGTGTTCGTTCACCTTAGGGAGTTTCATCTATGATTACATTCAGCGAGTTAGAAACACGTTTCTTCTAAAAGCTGCGTCTGGATATTCCTGAGTGAATGGGAGTGTAGGATGTAATGAGAAATATCTGGCTCTAAAACAAAAACGGATCTATGTAGCAGAATGATTGTCAAGGTGGATATTCAACTTACAGAGTTAAAGAGATGTGTGAATGTAGCAGTTCAGAAACCCTTTCTTTGTAGAATCTGGAAGGAGATATTTCCTGCTATACACAGGCTCATGAGAATTAGCGGTAAGATCGCGTGTAAAGCATAGGAGAAACGACTGTTTCAAACTTCTATGCTGTGAGTTCGTTCACCTTAGGAAATTGCATCTATGTTTAGATTCAGCGAGTTAGAAACACGTTTCTTCTAAAAGGTGAGTTTGCATATTCCTGAGTGAATGGGAGTGTAGGATGTAATGAGAAATCTCTGGCTCTAAAGGAAAAATGGAGCAATGTAGCAGAGTGATTGTCAAGGTGTCTATTCAACCTACAGAGTTAAACAGATGTGTGAATGTAGCATTTGAGAAACCCTTTTTGGAGAATCTGGAAAGAGATATTTCCAGCCGTATACAGGCTCATAAGAATTAGAGGTAAGATCGAATCTAAAAAACAGGAGAAAGGTCTGTTTCAAACTTCTCTGCTGTGGGTTCGTTCACTTTAGGAAGTTGCATCTATGTTTAGATTCAGCGGGTTACAAACTCTTTTCTTCTAAAAGCTGCGTTTGGATATTCCTGAGTCATGGGATTATAGGATGTAATTAGAAATATCTGGCTCTAAAACAAAAACGGAGCTATGTAGCAGAATGATTGTCAAGGTGTACATTCAACTTACAGAGTTAAACAGATGTATGAATGGAGCAGTTGAGAAACCCTTTCTTTGGAGAACCTGGAAAGAGATATATCCCGCCATAAACAGCCTCATAAGAATTAGCGGTATGATCCAATCTAAACCACAGGAGAAACGTTTGTTTCAAACTTCTCTGCTGTGTGTTCGTTCACCTTAGGAAGTTGCATCTATGATTAGACTCAGCGAGTTAGAAACACGTTTCTTCCAACAGCTGCATTTGGATATTCCTTAGTGAATAGGACTACAGCTTGTAATGAGAAATATCTGCCTGTAAAACAAAAACGGAGCTATATAGCAGAACGATTGTCAAGGTGTATGTTCAACATAGCGACTTAGACAAATGTGTGAATGTAGCAGTTCAGAAACCCTTTCTTTGTAGAATCTGGAAAGAGATATTTCCAGCCATATACAGGCTCATAAGGATTAGCGGTAAGATCGCGTCTAAACTAGGGGAAAAACGTCTGTTTCAAACTTCTCTGCTGTGTGTTCGTTCACCTTAGGAAGTTGCTGCTATGTTTAGATTCAGCGAGTTAGATACACGTTTCTTCTAAAAGGTGAGTTTGGATATTCCTGAGTTAGTGGGAGTGTAGGATGTAATGAGAAATATCTGGCTCTAAAACAAAAAAAGGAGCTATGTAGCAGAGTGATGGTCAAGGTGTATATTTAACTTACAGGGTTAAACTGATGTGTGAATGTAGCCGATGAGAAACCCTTTCTTTGGAGAATCTGGAAAGGGATATTTCCAGCCATATACAGGCTCATAAGAATTTTTGCTAAGATCGAATCTAAACCACAGGAGAAACTTCTGATTCAAATTTCTCTTCTGTGTGTTCGTTCACCTCAGGAAGATGCATCTATGATTACACTCAGCGAGTTATAAACACGTTTCTTCTAAAAGCTGCGTTTGGATATTCCTGAGTGAATGGGAGTATAGGATGTTATGAGAAATATCTGGCTGTAAAACAAAAACGGAGCTATGTAGCAGAATGATTGTTAAGGTTTATACTCAACTTACAGAGGTAAACAGATGTGTGAATGTAGCAGTTCAGAAATGCTTTCTTTGGAGAATCTGGAAAGAGATATTTCCAGCCATATACAGGCTCATAAGAGGTAGCGGTAAGATCGCGTGTAAACCACAGGAGAAACGTCTGTTTCAAACTTCTCTGCTGTGTGTTCATTCAACTTAGGAAGTTGCATCTATGTTTAGTTTCAGCGAAGAAAAAACACGTTTCTTCTAAAACCTGCGTTTGGATATTCCTGAGTCCATGGGAGTATAGGAAGTAATGAGAAATATCTGGCTCTAAAAAAAAATGGGGCTATGTAGCAAAATTATTGTAAAGTTGTATATTCCACTTACAGAGTTAAACAGAAGTGTGAATGTAGCAGTTGAGAAACCCTTTATTTGGAGTGTTTGGAAAGAGATATTTAAAGATATATAGAGGCTCTTAATAATTAGCGGTAAGATCCAATCTAAACCAGAGGAGAAACGTCTGTTTCAAACTTCTCTGCTGTGTTCATTCAACGTAGGAAGTTGCATCTATGATTAGATTCAGCGAGGTTGAAACACGTTTCTTCTAAAATCTGCGTTTGGATATTCCTGAGTGAATGGGAGTATAGGATG
>NW_016108536.1:0-1456 GCF_001604975.1 Cebus imitator
GGGCAGGCTGTGGGGCTCTGCCCCCATGGCAGTGTCTAGGGGTGAGTGTTTGTATCTGAAGCACCAGTGGGGGTGTGTTACAGGGTGCTCCTTTAGCTTGCTGTCTACCAGTGGCGCCTGTTAGCCCGCTCAATTAGACCCTCTACCTTGTCACAAGGACACAGGGCTTTCTCAGTCCCAGGGTTTCTTGCCTTGGTGTAGGGAAGAATCGGATCACACATGGGCTTGGAGAAAGAGTGCAAGGTTTTATTGAGTGGGAGAAGCTCTCAGCAGATCGGGAAGCCAGTAGAGAGATGGCTTTCCCCTGGAGGTGGGACATTGGTGGCCCAACCCTTCCCCAGCGGTGGGACTCTTCTTCGACCACTCTGGCCAAACTCCAAGTCATTCTGCTTCTGCCCGTGGCCTGCCTGCGTGCTGGTGCCTGACAGGGCATCCCTCTCAACGTCCAGCCACCTCTGTGTTGCTCCACTGATATGCTTCTCTCAACGTGGTGGGCCGGGGTGGTCGTGGGAAATGCAATATTTGGGCACTAAGGCAGGAGTGCTTGTATCTCAAGAGGTCCGTGGGGGTGGAGCCCTACCAGGGACCTCACCGTCCTCTACCCAGCCCTTCCCTTCCCCTGTTTCATGTCATTTAAAGGGACCACGCTCTTCCCTTCCCAGCACATCTGTATCATAATTACAGGACAGGTTGCTTTAGAAAAACAGAGAGGAAACTGTAGTCTAGTCAAAGCCCCACAGGTAGGGTGAGAACACCCGTAGGATATGCAGGAGCTTTCCCTGGAGGGTGGGTCTCCTGAGTCTATTTTGGCTGGCAATTGGGAAATTCTTAGTCCCAGAAGGAGGAAGTACAGGTGCTGAGGGAAGGCCCTCTCCCAGTTTGTTTATGAGCTGAGGCTGCCATCCGTGACTGACCCTGTCTTGCCAGGAAACAGTATCACATGTTATGTATATTGCCAGATTTTCATACATGAGCCAATTTGAAATGAAATACATCAACAAAGCATCACCCCAATTTTGGACAAAGACAGGCACTCCTTCCTTGCTGTGGGGTGGGACTTCCCTCAGCAGCCTCTCAGGGAGGCCAGGAGGACAGAGGGGCTGGCTGGCCGTGCATTGGTGGTGTTGCCCATGGATGACTCGGGGCCCTGGCTTGAGATGGATGCAGCCCTGCCATGCATGGGCATGGTGGGCTTGCCACGTGGGCTCTGCTGCTGCTGGGTCATCCTCCTGGGTGGAAGAGGCTTGGAAAAGAGAAGCAAGGCTGGGATGAGGCTCAGAATCCTCAGCTATGGAGCGAGAGGCCACCTAAATCATCAGGAAATGCTCAGTGTCCCCATGTGCCCAACTCTACACCGTGATGCAACAAGAAAGTCCCCTGACCTCTCCTGCCATGTTTAACTGCCGCTAAACTGCCAGTATCTTCCTGACATCTCCCTGGACCTGCTCACACAGGC
>NW_016108536.1:1494-6073 GCF_001604975.1 Cebus imitator
GGTGAAAATCTGTGACATATGCACAGATGACCTGGGCTATGTGAGCACTGGGGCCACCTTTTAACTGTGGGTGGTGTCTTGGAACTCCACATGCCCTGGTACTTCCAGGCATATGCATGGGGCTGGATCACCCCTGCCCTGTGACCCAGGAGCCCGCTGCTGAGGGAGGAATGCCACCCAGTGGTCCTGAGCTTACACATGGGGCCCCACCCTTCACTCTCTTGCATCTCTTTCACAGAAAAGCTCAGGAGCGTGGGTCATTCTCTGTGCCTTATTTTCTGAGGCACGGGGCTGGGAAGTGAGTCCTTGGGAAGGCTGTGGTGAGCCATGAATGTGTAAATGTTTGGAAAGCACACAGTGATAGTGGGGTTCCCCTAGAGAACGTTGATGTGGCACCTGTGCTGTGTAGGTGGGACACGTCTCCTGAGGAGACACACTCCCACACACACTCAGCCACACCGCATGACACCCATGAAGACCCCCCCAGAGTCCCATGCACACAAACCCACCCACCTAGAGGGACATGGCTCCTCCAGGGACTGTACAATGGTGCCAGGGTCCTTCAGCTGCAAAAACTGCTCCTTCCACCACCCCGCCTTGTGCCCAGCGGGAAGCTGGAATCAGATCTCCAGACTGAAGGCAGCAGGAAAGCCCCGCCTTTCTTTTCATCTGGATTTTTCATCAGTGAGTCAGTGATTGCAGAATCCAGGCTGTTTTCCTGAGGCCACCTACAATTACAGGACAGAGGAGACCACGAGGACCAGTCACGCTGCATGGAGTTTCTCAGGTCTTTTGCTCCCCCTGTGAACACAGAGTACCCAATGGAAAGCAGTGGTCAAAGGCCCCAGAAGCCAGCACAGACACGTTGGTGGTGGTGCAGGCTTTCCCTGGAGGACGCATCTCTGTAGTTCACTGTGGCTGCCAATCACAAAACTCTTAATCCAGAGAGGATTTGCTGCTGGGCAAAAGTTCCCCTTTCACACAGCTTAAAGCCTGGTGCTGCCCCTCCCGACTGCCCTCTCCAACCAGTATCATCTGGAAGAGTTGGCCAGGGTCAGTGCAGGCTGCTAGAACAAGGCTGGCTGGGCACGGAGGCTCCCGCCTCTTACCCCAGCACCTTGGGAGGCCGAGGCAGGTGGATTGCTTTGAGATGTTGATACCCACCTGTGGGGGCCTGTCCTGCAAACCCTGACTTTGTGACAGATGAATAAATACCCTCCACCCACAAAGTACCATGAACAAGCCAGCTGCTCTCAGAGGGCCATTGAGCTACCCAAGCCTTCAATCACTGTCCCTCCTCACATTTATTCAGTTTAGATTTAAGACAGAAGTTCTAAGTCAACATGCTTGTGGATAATTAACACGTTAAAGGTTTGGTTCCAGGACCCAGAGCAAACACCATAAAGGGGTAATCTCCCTTTGACCTTCTCCCAGAGGGCCATTGGCTCAAAGGTTAGTTTTCAGACCACATGAGTAAACAAGGGAGTTAGAGACAAAGGAATGTGGGGTAAACAGACTTAACTGGTGAAGCTTCTATTATCCCTAATTTTTACCCGTGACCTCATGCTCTAAGGTAAGAACTGGCTGCCTTCAGCCTATTCCATTATTACAAGTTATGAAAAGCTTTTTGCCTTTCAAAAGGTTTGAGTCTATATCTTATAACTTTCCCTGATGTTTCCCTTAATATCTTGACAGCCACCCTGAGTGAATCCCAACATTGCTTGACTCCAGGAGATCCAGAACTGCCTAGGCAACATAGTGCAGCCCCCATCTCTACAAAACTATAAAGAAAATTTTCCTGGCATGGTGGTGTGCACCTGTGGTCCTAGCCGAGATGGGAGGATCACTTGAGCTCAGAAGGTCAAGACTGCAGTGAACTTAGATCATACCACTGTGCTCCACCCTGGGCAACACAGAGACCCTGTCCCCAGAAAAGAAAAGGTAACCCAAATACCATGGGCTGGGTGGCATAAATGCAGTGTTTTCTCAGTTCTGGAGGCTGGGATGTTTCAGAGCAAGGTGCTGGCACCATGGACCAACATGGCATGATCCTTAATGTCTATTGAAGAAGCTACATACTGTATGATTCAAGCTAGGTGTCATTTTGTAAAAAGGCAAACTCTAGAGACAATTTAACAAATCATCTGTTTCCAGCTGGGTGTGGTGGCTCATGCCTGTAATCCCAGCACTCTGGGAGGCCGAGGTGGGCACATCACTCAAGGTCAGGAGTCAGAGACCAGCCTAGCCAACATACGGAAAGCCTGTCTCTACTAAAAGTGTGGTGGGGGGCACCTGTAATCCCAGCCACTTGAGAGGCTGAGGCACGAGAATCACTTCAACCTGGGAGGTGGAGGTTGCAGGGAGCCGAGATCGTGCCACTGCACTCCAGCCTGGGTAACAGAGTGAGATTGGTCTTAAAAAAATAAAAGCTGTTTCCAAGGAACAGACAGAAAGAATAACAGGTGAAGCACAGGGGGTTGTCAGCAGCAGAACAATGAGTGCATGCAAGGTGGAGCAAGACATTGCAAATTAAAAAAAAAATGCAAAATAGAAAGTAATCCATAATGCTGACTAAGACATAAGTTAACAGTGTGTAAATATTGGTTCATTAACCATGACAAATGCACCATTCTGATACGTCAATTATGGGGGAAATGGAGGAAAAAGGTCTGTGCTAACTTCAGTATCTGTTCTATTTTTTGCTAATGTAAAAGTTATCCAAATAATAAAGTCCATTAATTAAAGAGTCATTTGGCAACACTATTTTAAGTGCAGATCTATCTCAGCAAATATTTAACAATCAGTTAATGTCTCTTCAGGAGCTTCAGATGTGTTTCACTATTAAATGTGAACCAAAGCTGAGCTGTAAGTGTATCTTCCTGCAGTTGAAACACTACTGATTAAACAGTAAATTAAAATTTTCTCACATGAATAACACTATGGCTTAGCATTTTTATTGATTTATTTTAAATATGCAACTTTGGAACAAAGCTGCAATCGTTATTCTTGAATCAACATAAGGGCTGAGTATCTGCAGTGCCATCAGCTCACCATCTGCAGGTGCACCTGTGCTTGGTCGGGGGCCCCTTCTTGACTTGCTGCTGGTCTGGGGCTGTATAGATTCTTGAAGGAGGAAATACTTTTCTCCTCAAATCCATCAGCTAAGATCCTGGGAAATGCACTCACAGTAATGAGAGCTGCTGACATCTTGTTGGCAGAAGACCAGAGGAAACGGATCATAATTTATGCAGAACTCAAACCGTGGATCCCACTGCACTGACTCCCCGACAGCCTCTGAGCCAACGCTGGCCTTCTGGAAGATCTTGGGTTTTCACGTGTACTTGAAACAACTAAGAGAAAGGTTGTGTGGAAAATGCCTTTATGATGAGATGGTCCAGAAAGGCAGCTGAGCAGAGTGACTGAGCATGGGGCCTGGGGCCTGAGGGCCTGGGCTCAGTCCCACTTAGAGCCATGAGAACTGGGGAATGTCCTGCAACCCCTCAGCCTCCAGTTCTCTGCACTGCTGTCTAAACACTTTAATAGGGTTGACTGGTTAGCATGATGAGGCCGAAGATCATTGAACAGAGTTAAAGCTTTAGAAAAAGCGACTGATTCTTCAATGTTCCATGACTCCTCCATCATTAAATGCCTGGGAGAAGAAGCTACGCACTTGATAGTGGGTGACCAGAGAGGGGACATGGATGCTCCAGGGCAGGGGAGGGTGGAGGTTGGCTTTTCTTCATTTGCCTGTGTCAGAGGCTTTACAGCGCACAGACAGTAACTGCGATCATATCCTGTGATGCCCACGTCAGCCCTGCGGGTGGGCAGAGCAGAAGCTGTGCCCTGCACTCCACAGGTGGAAGAAATTCTCCTAAAGGCATGTGACCTTCCAGTCACCACACTGCTGTGTGATGCACTCCGGGCAGAAACGTACCTGAGGCCTCAGGGCCAGAGATGCCTTCACACTCCAGACCTCCAGATCGTGCTCTAGACCCCCCAAAACATGAACTCCCCTGACTCTCAAGACATCCTGACCCAAGGTTTCTGTGGGAGGGCTGATGTCCTGGAATAGATGCCTGAGCCCGGAAAAGAGCTTGGACACAAGACTCAGCCTCTGTCTCTTCCTTTCCATCCCAGACCCCAAACAGGATGTGGTTTACCTCAAATGAAGCCCCTTGGAAAGACGAGGGTGATTCAAAACAGGGCAATCCTTTCATAGCCGAGTCACAGTCAGCTGCCATGGGCTACACATTTCCAATGATCAGTTGGTTACAAGGGACCCCCGCAGCCAACTGACCCCTAACTGTATTAGAAAGCAACATTCTAAACTGTCACATGACTGCTTCACTTCCCTCCACTTGACCAACTGTGGGTGAGCAGCTAATGCCCTTATCTGACAAGGGGCACCTGGGCTGGAGTGTCAGTGGCTTGATGAACTCAGTTTATAAAGCTTCCCACCTGACTTACTATTGATCTGAACCACTGTCTGTGCAGCTGGACTAAGGCCTGGCTGAGGATGGCCAGTGGCTGCACCAGCACAGAGTGGACCTTTCTTCCTGTTCATTTCTTCCAAACCGAA
>NW_016108536.1:8458-10051 GCF_001604975.1 Cebus imitator
GATTGTGCAGTTACTTCTGAGTGAGGCATGAAACCAGTGAGTGTTGAGTAGACAACTAATGTTGCAATTTAAAAAAATAAAAATAAATTTCCAGCCAGGCTGTGGAGCTTCAGAAGCTCTTACAACTGGGATATTAAGGAGGTCAGCCATCCGGCAGGATGTCCCTCAGCACATAGTAACATTAAGTGTGCACCCTCCATGCAGCTAGTCCACTGTGGTTCAGAGATGCAGAGAAACATGCAGGAGGAATTCCTCACTGGTCACATGGTATTGGCAGCAACCTGGATGCTCAGCACAGGGTTTAAATTAAAATGTACTTTACATAATGCTGACCCATTGGAAGTAATGGAAATTGTTCATATGCACACGTGGATGAAATTAAATGTTTGAGTTTAAATCTTAGAAAAAATAGCAAATAAATCAGATGAGGCCTAAAAAGGAAAAATTATTTGCTTAAGAAATGGAAACACACTATCAATTCTTTAAGTGTCTGTAGAGATGATTTGGAAGTTGGAGTGGAACCACATGATTTACACTTGAGTTGGTGACTCAGAGATGGAGGAAAACATGATTTGAAATGGTGATAAAGAAAAATATGAAAGAGAGGCCTTTAGGTGGCTGATGAAGAGTGTTAATAGTGTGAGTAAACTCTGCACTTCTGGGTCCCAGGAAACACCGACAGAAAGTGCCACACATGCTCTGCTGGCATGGCTGGCAGGAACAAGTGACCTCCCTTCAACCCATACCCTTTACTTAGGATTCCTGGCTGCCCTGTCCCCTCTCTGACATCGTGAGCCACTTCAGAAAGGAGGATCAGGACAGCCAACGCTCTCCACCTGAGATGCCCTGGTGTGTCAGAGGCAGGAAGGCTTTGGGCTCTGAGGACAGTGTGGGACAGTGAGGGACACTCCTGAGATGGCCTCTCCCAGCTGGAAAATGACTCAGAGCCTCCAGGGGAGTTTGGTCATCAGGGAGCCCACTGGGTAGGTTTGGGTGGCAACACTGACCTGCCAGGACACACCTTCACCCCACTGGGTCAGCTGTGAGAACTCAGGACAGAGGGGCCCAGGAAGAGGCGGGTCGCAGCTCTTATTTCAATGCAGTGGCTCTGTTCCTGTGAAGGTTTTGGGAGATGTAAGGTGGCTTTGGAAAGCTCAGGCTCCACAGCAGAGTGTCAGGAAGTGGAGTCGCATCTGAACCATACCCAGGGCTCCTCTCTTTACCCTCCTCACTCACTGTACAGAGGAGGGGACACCTCACCTGGGGAAGAGGGGATCCACAGTTGGCTCTGCTCCACACACCCGCCCTCCTCACTATGCTTATTCTGACCCACAGTCCCTCCCATCTGTCCAATTTAGGGTCTGTGGCCCAGGCAGGGCAGGCTCAGCCACCCTCAGCATCTGAAGGTTCTGAACAAATGCCACAGCTGTCTGCACTGAGCACAGCAGCAACACTGGCAATGTTGACAGCTGGGGCCAACATGACACATTCTTCACATATACATGCTGTGAGCATTTTCTGTCACTCTGTGCTTTGTAAGTCATTTTCTTAAAGGGGACTTTTGCTATGCCAGATAGTTTCAATATTTATGTA
>NW_016108536.1:13350-14677 GCF_001604975.1 Cebus imitator
TGAAGGTTTTGGGAGATGTAAGGTGGCTTCGGAAAGCTCAGGCTCCACAGCAGAGTGTCAGGAAGTGGAGTCGCATCTGAACCATACCCAGGGCTCCTGTCTTTACCCTCCTCACTCACTGTGCAGAGGAGGGGACACCTCACCTGGGGAGAGGGCATCCACAGTTGGCTCTGCTCCACACACCTGCCCTCCTCACTATGCTGATTCTGACCCACAGTCCCTCCCCTCTGTCCAATTTATGGTCTGTGGCCTAGGCAGGGCTGGCTCAGCCACCCTCAGCATCCGAAGGTTCTGAACAAATGCCACAGTTGTCTGCACTGAGCACAGCAGCAACACTGGCAATGTTGACAGCTGGGGCCAACATGATACATTCTTCACATATACACGCGGTGAGCATTTTCTGTCACTTTGCGCTTTGTAAGTCATTTTCTTAAAGGGGGCTTTTGCTATGCCAGATAGTTTCAATATTTATGTAGGCCAATGCTTTTTTCTCAAGATCAGTATTTTTGTGTCCTAAAACAACTATATATATATGTGTGTGTGTGTGTATGTGTATATATATATATATATATATATATATACACAACTATATATAACTGTATACATATGTGTATGTGCATATATATACAACTATGTGTATATATACACACATGTATATAGTTGTATATATACACATACACAGATATATGTTCGTATAAAAACATTTGAATTATATCTCAAAGTTGTTAAAAAGAAAGAATGGCTTGATATTCTAGTGCTAAGGGATGGCTTTATTTAAAACATAAATAGTTTCCAGTAGATTCCTTTAAAAATATTATAGCAGGGATTTCCAGATCACCCCCACTCCCACCTTTTTATAATTTTTAACTATTTTCCGGAGTCTTGAATTCAATGAAGTGAAGGTGGAAGAAAGCGTTTAGAAAGCCAGTTGGTACAGGAGAGCTGGTGTCAGGTGACGCAGAGTGGGGAGAGATGCTCCTTTAAATGGAAGCCTCTGGAACCTGCAGAAAGCAAGGGTGAGGTGGGCAATCTTCCTGCAGAGCTACCAGAGAAAGCTTTTAGACCCAACACTCCTGTTCACAAACACAGACAGAGGCATCTGTTTTCTTAAAACAACTCTTTCTATATGGAAATACAAATAATGAAAAGGGGAAAATTCTGGTTTAATTATTTTATTCAATTATTAACGAATAACTTATGAAACAAATAAAAACTGTAAAAGTGGAACTCAAATTATTGTTTAATAATCTGGATCTGTGGCTCAGATACAGATTGAACAAAACAGCCATAGATGATGCCCCAGCTGTGGGAGGTGCCCCAGCCGTGG
>NW_016108536.1:16444-17755 GCF_001604975.1 Cebus imitator
TCTGTGGATGACGTTCCATCTGTGGATGATGACCCTGATGCCCCAGCTGTGGATGATGACTCAGCAGTAGATGAAAGCCAACAGTTGTTTTCAAGAAAAGTCTAGTACACAAGTCATTAGTGAGATTTATCAAGAAAAAAGGGAAATCACAAAATTAATATCAGAAATTAATAGGAAGACATAACCACAGAGAGATCAGAGATGACAAAACAATGAGTGGACTTTATGAATACATAACTTGTTTTAAAGCAACGTTTTGTTTCACTTGGGCTGGTGGCCATATGCTGCAGTAGCTGGCCACCAGTGAGAGTCTCCTCATGGAGGAGGCTTGGGTTGAGGGTCTTTAACCCACATGCACAAGCGAGTTGCCATGAGGGGATGGAAACCAGGCTACCAACCAAGTGCTGCACAGAGTTCCTGCCTGTCCCTCTCCTCACCATTTTCAGATGGCAGTATGTGCTCTGGCCAGCTGTTGAGCAAATTAACTTCACAACTGAAGTGGGCCGCACTGGCCCGTGTGGTCCCCCACTCCTCTTAGAATTTGTGAGCTTGGGGCCGACAGGAGGATGGATGGTGGGAGGAGGGGGAGGATCAGGAAAATAACTGATATTAGGTTTGATATGTAGATGATGAAATAACCTGTGCCACAAACCCTCATGACACACATTTACGTATGTACCAAACCTGCTCATCCTGCACAGGTTCCCCTGAACTTAAAAATTAAAGAGAAAAGGACCTGTGAGCTGATCCAAACACCTGTGGATCTTTGTGCTTTTCACACTGATGACTACGCCAGTCTGTAGGGAGATGTGTCTGTAACTGGGTTACAGTCCTGGGTTGTGTGACCATGGAGGCCACTTTATAACGATGGGCAGTGTCTGGGATCTCCTTAGGGCTTATACAAAAATGCTGGACTCCCTGCATGGTGGCAAACACCCCCTAAGAGTATGCCAGTAGTTGCCAGTGTCAGCACAGGCCCACACCCCTGGGTTCGTGTTTTCACTTTTTCATTCTGGAACTCGGGAGATGGGCCACCCATTGACCCTTCAGGTTCTCCACCTGAACAGTGTGGATAATAAACCAGACCCAGGGATGGCTCTGGTGAGGGTGGAGGAGTTACTGTACAGACAGAGTAGAGTGGGGCTTGATTTTATTTTTTAGAAGTGGACACTGGCGAATGGGCTGTGTAAATGGAAACTCTCTCCTGAGAACACACACAGCCTTGCCTGCACAGAAGCTCCACATTCACATCACATGATGCAGCCTCACACGAGACACCCCCAATCCTCAAGCACCCAATTCAGTGCCACC
>NW_016108536.1:20770-22273 GCF_001604975.1 Cebus imitator
CCATAATGGATGCTGCCATTTGAAAACCTCCCAGTGTATTGCATGTTAGTTGGGAAGACACTCCCACTGAACTTCACCCCCACAAAGAGAATTGCATATGCTTTACATAATGTACATTTTCAGATTTTCATATCAAAATTAATTGAGAATAAATCACAAAAGCAAAATTTCTTTAGAAGACAAAGAAAAGGAGTCTTACATAGAGGCTTTGCTCCTCCAGGTCTTCTTCCTCTTCCCAGGACTGGTCACCTGAAGACACTGGAAGGACACAGAGGAAAGCTCAGCACCCTGGTGGTTGGTGGCTGTGAGTTACTCAGGGAGCTTTGCTGGATGTGGGGTATGGAGGTGGGTGATTATCAAGCATGGACGGAGTTGCTGCTGGGTCATCCCCCTGGGTGGAAGAGGGCTGGCCAGGGAGGGCAGCAGGAAGGAGATGAGGCATGGAGGTCTCTGCCTCGTACTGGAGGCATCATGCAGCAACACAAGAGTCAAACGAAAATGGAAACTCAAATGCACACTAAGGCTCAATGGAACCTTCTGCCTCTCACACGTTTTGAAGCTCTTTTAAACAAACAGCATATTCAAGACTATGTCAGTACTCTAGGACCCAACCATGCTGCTGCCAGATTTAGCATCAGTTTTGAAGATGCATAATAAAAACCTGGGTCAACCCAGCCCCTTATCTGAATCCAGACACTTTCTTCTATTGATTCCAGGTTTTAAAACTCTTTCAACCAATTGACAATCAGAAAATCTTGAAATCCTTCTTATGACCTGGAGTTGAGGTCATAAGAAGGATTGAAAGGAGTTTCTCAATATTTCTAAGTACTGCTTCCTAATATTCAGAACTTGCATTTGACCCTGTTGTCAGAGGCATCTGGGGCAGCTCTGTATTATTCACACCAATGGCTGTGCCATATCCTGCAGTTACATTCACTGTTGTCTGCCCTAAGCCACGTGACTGCCGCAGCCATCTTGGAATCATAGACAGTGTTTGGGACCTCTGTAGAGTCATGTAAATCTAGGACTAGCATGCGTGAGGCAACCAACCTATGGCTTTCCATGATGGTAGGGTTGAGAGCCATCCTCCTGAGGGTAATAACCGCAGTTCAACAGTTCATTATCAATTCAGCTTTAGAGATATATCCCTAGGTTCATATCTTGCCTCCTTCCTTTGGGGCTTAGAAGCATGGGCACATTCATTAGCCCTTCTGTTTCTCCATCCAAGGAGTGTGTGGATAGTAAACAATCACTGTTTAGGTGAGGTCTGTAGTAAGGATTGAGTGGGTTTATTAAAATAAACTGTGTATTGTAGATATTAAGAATGGTAAATTAAAAAAGAACTGACTTGCTTGATATCTCAAAGCTTAACATGTTCCAGAGCTGCATGCAAACCCGAGAGATAAGCTCCCAAGTCAGGGGCGATGCCATAATGCACAACTGCTCTGTCCAAAAATCATCATTTCAACGGAACTTTAACCTTGGGACAAAAGAATGAGATAC
>NW_016108536.1:24028-24624 GCF_001604975.1 Cebus imitator
ACACAAGATCACCCTGAGCTTTCCTCAGTGTTCTCAGACTCCCTCTAGGCTCTGTGGAGCCAGAGGTCTTCAACAAGGCATTGCTCACACTTTCCAGCCTTCAAGTGAGAAAGAGGAGCTGAAGGAATCACCTTTTCATTTTTCCTTCCACTGGCCCATTATAGGTTTCACCTCCAATCCCACAACCCTGAGATCCCAACTTTGATGTGCACACTTTCAGTGAGATGAGTCCAACAATCAGACCCTGGGCCAGGCTCACAGAAGACATGCAAGACAGCATTCTGTGGGGATGGAAATGCTCTCTGCTGTATGGCTGCTGGGCCATTGCATGGTGGCTGTTGTGAGGAGATTTTGAATATTTCATTGTACACATTTAAGTTTATTTAACTATAAAGAGACATGTATATGACAGAAGCATACTAGATGGGGCAGCTCCAGAGATCCAGACATGAGGAAGACCTGACTCCCCTATCCTGGTGTTTTTTGCAGAATCGTTTGCTGCTGTGATCCTACCACACATTTACGGTTACTTCCTGGGCATCTGCACAAGGGCCAGGCACTGTGTGGGGCTGGGCATATGACAGTGAGGACAACAT
>NW_016108537.1:0-881 GCF_001604975.1 Cebus imitator
TTAAAATTAGCTTACTTGTGTTCTTGTTATCTAGTTGTTTGAGTTCATTGAATATTTTGGATATTAACTCCCTATCAGGTGTATGATCCCCAAATATTTCTTCCCATTCTGTAGACTGTTTCTTTAGTCTATTGTTTCCTGTGCTCTGTGTAAGTTTTAGTTTGATGAAAGCCCATTTGTCTATGTTTGCTTCTGTTCCATGTGCTTTTGGGGTCATATCCATAAAACCTTTGCTACACCAATGTCAAGAAGGTTTTCAGGTCTTACATTTAAGCATTTAACCCATTTCAAGTTGATTTTTATATATGGGGTGAAAGAGAGGTTCAATTTCATTCTTTTGCCTGTGGGTATTAGGTTTTCCCAACAGCATTTTGTGAACAGAATGTCTTTTCTGGGCTGCATGTTCTTGGCATTTTTGTGGAAGATTCGTTCATTGTAAATCCATGGTTTTATTTCCGGGCTCTCTGTTTTGTTCCAGTGGTCGATCATGTCTATCTTTGTAGCAGTACCATGCTTTTTTCACTACTATGGCTTTATAGTAGACTTTGAGATGAGGTAGTGTGATTCCTCCAGCTTTGTTCTTGTGTTCAGTCAAAATTGTTTTGGTTATTCAGGATCTTTCATGCTTCCATATAAATTTTAGAATCAGTTTTTTCTATTTCTATGAGGAATACCACTGGAATTTTGACAGGGATTAGGATAACACGTATTGGTGATGATGTGGAGAAAAGACAATCCTTGCATACAATAAAATTTAAGGAATACGGGAATATATATTCCTATAGTCACAATGGCATACTATTGAGCCTTAACACAGAATTGTGAGGAATATAGGAATATATGTTTCTGTATTCACAATGGAATATTATTCAGCCTTAAAA
>NW_016108537.1:4851-6080 GCF_001604975.1 Cebus imitator
TGAAGAGCAAGTTAACCAACATCACAAGATACAGTTAACAAAATTCACAGTAAGGGAAACAACATAATGAGAATACACTTAGCATAATGCAAACTATGGGGAAATGGCCTGATTTATTCAATAAATGAACCACAAGGGACAGCACAGAGATCAAAGTGGGAAGCTCTCAGGATCAAAAAACACCTAAGAGGTGAATGAAACAATCTCAAAGAGAGACTTTGTTTGGATTCTGATTCAAACCATACATACATGAAATGACTGTAAATTTGGAGCTAGCAGGAGCGTTGACAGTGATAAAGAGCAGTGGTGTGAGAAGGTTGTTGGTGATGGTATTGGGATTACATTTTTTAAAAGAGTTCTTGTCCCCGGGCACAGCGGGTCACACCTATAATCTCAGTAGTGTGCGAGGTCAAGGCGGGAAGATCCTTTGAATCCAGGAATTCTAGACCAGCCTGGACAACATAGCAAGACCCTGTCTCTACTAAAATACAAATAAAAAAATTAGCTGGGCATGGTGGTGTGAGTCTGTAGTTGCAGCTACTCAGGAAGCTGAGGCAGGAGAGGCCACAGTGAACCAAGATCGTGCCACTGAACTCCAACCTGGGTGACAGAGACCTTGTCTTGAAAGAACAAACAAGAATCGTATCTTTTACAGACATATACCAAGACAGCCAGGGGGGAAATTATATGATGCGTGGGATTTGCTATAAAATCACGAGAGGAAGAATAGAAGCATGTAGGAGTGTACATGGAATGAGATTGGCCATGAGATAACAAATATCTGAATCTGCGGCTGAGTAGGTGAAATCTCACTACACTAGCCTCTTGTTCAAAAAGCTCTATATTAGAAAGTTTGTCTAAAAATTCACTTCATGGATTTGTAACAAGCATTGAATAAGATCATATACACAGAGTGCTTTATCACCATGGCTTGCAGGTAGTCAGCACACAAACATTGTTTTTAGTTTTGTGTAGTCCCTGTCCATTAATCACACCCAAAAAAAGGTATGTTGTTCACACCAAGAGCTCTGGCCTGTGGACCTTTGTCCACTTGGTGGTAATCTATTGGAATTTGAGGTTTAGAATGAGGAAATGCCAGCCTTCAAAGCCCCAGGCCTACTATGAAATAGCAAAGCCAACAGTCCCACATGCCTTCGTAGCACACCTAGTAAGTAGGACCACTTTTCTCTCACCTTGTAGGCACACTTGTTCATTCACTCACTATTTTT
>NW_016108537.1:9156-11515 GCF_001604975.1 Cebus imitator
CACTGTGTGGTACAGGCCGGCTTCTGACTCCTGGCCTGGGCTTAAGCACTCCTGCTGCCTCAGCCTGTAGAAGAGCTGACAGTACAGGCATGTGCCATCTCTCCTGGCTCCACCTTCTGTCTATACATTTATTGAAATGGATAAGGATAACAATAGAGGTAACAAAATGTCCTAAATTTACCAGTCAAATCAACAGTTTAATTAATGTTGAAGAGTTTCTTCTGCTAACTGATTTGAAGCTGGGAATGCCCTGGTCAGGAGAAGCTGACCAGAGGGTAGGTAAGGCCCCACACATTCAGCACAGGATACGAGTAAGAAGTGTTAAGTCAGAGCAGTTGAAGAAAAAATAGTTTGTGAGCACAGAATTTACCATTTTATGTGTATATGCATGACAGTAAGTTTCTATCTGTCTCTTCAAATGTATTTTTGTGGTATTCAATAGAGGGATAACAGAAACCTCAATTTCAGTGTTTATTTTTTGGCCAGGCATGGTGGCTCATGCCTGTAATCCCAGCATTTTGGGAGGCCGATGTGGGTGGATTACCTGAGGTCAGGAGTTCGGGACCAGCCTGGCTAACATGATAAAACCCTGTCTCTATACAAAAAATTAGCCAGGCATGGTGGCACATACCTGTAATCCCAGCTACCTGGGAGGCTGAGGCAGGAGAATCACTTGAATCCAGGAGTTGCAGGTTGCAGTGAGCCGAGATCATGCCAATACACTCCAGCCTGGCTGGGCAAATAAAACAAGAAAGAAACGTGTTGAGAACACTCAATATAAAGTATAGACCCATTCAAAGTTTGCTGTTGATATCTTTATTTCAGAAAATTGTGTGTCACTTTTCTTGGAAAGTGATCAATTCCTACTTAGTTGTGGAATTGATCATTTTAGCCTTTCTATAATGAGGAACATTTTAGCCTTTCTATAATGAGGAATTGAATTCTTTTGGTGACTTACACAATGTCACAGCAACCAGTGCTCCAATCATTCTGTGGCACACTAAACAGTCATTTAAAGTCACCAGGTAGAGCAGGGCACACTGCTGTGGAAGGACATCCTGGAGTGCTCTCTAGGTGCCAAGTCGTGTTTCAGGAACTCATGCCATAAATGATGCTCTGCTTCATGTTCTCTTCTGAAATATTTCAAAGGAACATTGTGTCTTGAAGCCATTTCCAAGAGATGTTCTAAGAACCCACTTTAGATCTCAGAGAGACTCAAGCATATTTCCTCCTATCTTGCCTTTATTTAGCAGTACATCTAATATGACTGGGGGTAATATAAGTAACACAGATTAAGATAGTAGGAGCTCATATCCAATTTTCTCACTAGCCATCAACTTTCCATGCAGCCTTTTGTGTTCTTACTGTAGGAGAGCTGCTAATTTTCTGGTTCTCTCAAGTGAGGGGTCAGGGAAGCGAAAGAATGGGCATATGATGTAGAGACCTCTGAGCAGCAGGTCTTTCTGCTTTCTAGTAGCTATTTTCAACCCTCCTTTTAAAATAACTGTCAGTGTGTTTCATGTAAAAGAAGTAGAAAATAAAGAAAAATTATTTATTATACTTAGAATACCCAGAGCTCACTTGTGTTACTATTTGAGTACTGGTTCTTTTGGAAATTTTTGGTATGAATTTGAATATAATATTTTATTTCACAAACTTTTTTGCAAAATAAAACTTTGTGATCATTTTATATGTGCTGCCCTGTAACTTTTACTTAAAGCAGTGAAATAATGGCATAAGTTTCTCAAACAGTACTTGACACCTAGAGAGCACCCCAGGATGTCTTTGGCTGCCAGGGCACCCTGCTGTACCTGATGACTTTGAATAACTGCTTAGTGTACTATGGACTGGTTAGAGCATTACTTACTTACCTACCCTTTGCAATTGGCCATCTTTTTTCGTAAAGTCAGACACAATCCTGTTATGTTTGATTCTAAGAATGCACATAAAGCACATGTTGATGACAGATGTGTGATATCTCGTTACAAATTCAGATAATATATTTTGTCTGGCGACATAAACCCGTGAAATGAGTCATTTTGTATTTAAGGTAGTTTAGCATTAAATATACTTGTGTCAAACTGCAGTTAGCATTGATTTTTAAATAGACATTAACATTCTTCATTTATGTTTTTGTAGATCTTTCATAGCTTGTGTCTTTAATTCTAAAGAGCTACCAGTTTAAAAAATCTGATGCTGTCTTAGATGATAAATCAAAAGACAACTTTAGCAGATCTGGGAGAATTCTAGTTTGGGGTAAAATGAAATCTATTTCTTGAGCACTTTTAAATGGCCTGGCAGTGTTGCAGATGCAGGGCAAACAGTGGAACACAACATAGAGCCCCATTCCAAGTCTGAC
>NW_016108537.1:11964-13522 GCF_001604975.1 Cebus imitator
CTTGTACACGTAGTGAGCACTCACAGAGAAGATGGACTTCAGTTGACATGGAAAACCACTGGAGGATTATAGCCCAGGGGTTACTGTTAATTCTCTAAGAAAAAGACTGAGCAGTGGCTCCGTGTGAATATACTGTAATACAGGCACAGGTATTACAGTAGGAAGAACAGGAAGAGCAGCTCGGAGGCTGGTGGAGTAGTTCAGGTGAGAGCCAACAGCGAAGAGAAGAGTAACAATGACCTGAAAGAGGCTGACTTGAGAAAATCAAGTGAATCTCAAAGTAGATGATAAAGCAGTAAATAGACCAGTCACAGAAAAAGAAATGCAGGTGATTTTTAAACAGATGTTCACTCATAAGAGAAAGGCAAATGACAGTTCTACTGTTTCTCCTATTGAGGAAAATTCCAAAAACATGGCAAAACTTTCTTTGGTTTGGCTGTAAGGAAAGTTGCATTCGTATATTGCTGGTGGAAATGCAAAAAGGCTCAACTCCATGAAGGGGAATTTGGCACAATCTCACAACCTTGCAAATGCATTTAAACCAGACATCCAATTTTGAGGAATTTTCTCCTGAAGGTATACTCCATAAATGTAAAATAAACTATGTGCAAAGTTTGTGTTGCATTATTTTCAATAGTTAAATATTGGAAATAACTGACATGCCTAGTAAAGGACTGGTAAAATAAGCTGGTACTTCTACATAAAGGAAAAGCATGGAGCTGTAAAAAAGAGTAAAATGTCTTTTTATTGCTATGGAGTGATTCCCAAGATAGGGTACGCAGAAAAGCAAAAAGAACATGCAGTCATATACATGAAAGAAAGCAGGGGAAATAATGTGTATTTTATTATTTAAAAATAAAAGCCAACGTTGGTGAAGTCTTCATGAAGAGCTGTGACAGTTTTCTCCCTAACTTCACTGGGCAGCCAAAGTGCGTATTTTCTCAAAATGTTATTTTGCTATGGGTTCTGTGAAGGATGTTAACTGTGCACTTTTCGCCTTTGAGTTAATTAGAGAAAGCTTTGCTTTGTAATTTATTGTGCATTACGTAGTATACAGACTGCCCTTTCATTTTATTTTATCCTCTCAATGTTTGAGTTAGGTGTAAAATGGGAATTATGGTTGTGTTACATATGAGGAGGCTGGTTTTAAGAAGAAGGCTGAGTACATCAAGAATGTAAATTCTAAATATATGGCATATATCCAACAGTTCGGGCAAGCCTGAGAACTGAGAGAGACGTACAGGATTGGTTTGGAAGCCGGAATTAGGATTGTCAGAGCTGGGAAAGCAGAAGCAAGGCAAGAGTATGCACAGGAGTGGGGCACGCAGCAGCTCCATGGTATGCCATGTGCACAGGACTGGGACACGCAGCAGCTCCATGGTATGCCGTGTGCACAGGAGTGGGGCACGCAGCAGCTCCGTGGTATGCCGTGTGTCCTCTTTTATGGGAGACCAGCTCCAGCTCAGCAGATGAGAATCACCTGAAGGGTGGAAAGAGTGGATTCAGGTAAAATCTCAGACCGTGCATCATAACAGAGACTTGAAATGTTTGCCTTATG
>NW_016108537.1:14384-17020 GCF_001604975.1 Cebus imitator
AAGGAGGATTTCAACCCAGTCTGTTCTTGGTAACTTGGATCTTCTGCTTTTCTATATTGTCTCATCTGAATAAAGATATCTGCCTGCACAAACAAATCTTCCTAGAACCCAGATCTAATTCAGGTAGAGTTGAAAAGCAGTTGGTGAAAACCAGGATCAAAAGTTTAAACTGTGAATAAGTTTTTACTAATTTCTCTGTGGTCCTCTGCCAGCAAGATGTCAAGTGCTGTCTTTATTATAATACATTTCTACCTTGCAGGTTTGGCTGGCCACGGCAAGAGCTGGGCAAAAACAAAATGGAAGCGTAAGAACATTTGCCCCGTTGAAAGTGAAGGTAGGGTAGAAATTATATTATTAATTTATTGAAGCAAATAATTCCAGTTTACTGATCCAGTGTCCTATATTATAGAAACTCAGTAAATGCTGTGTCGTGTTCTTCATTTATTTCATTTGTGCCCATTTAAATGAATTAAATCAATGGTGGGTGATGCAACTACACAAGGAAAGTTACATTGACAAGTTAGTTTGTTACTTAGTTTTTTACAAACAAGTAAAGTTACATTGTTTATTTTTGTGAAAAGATCTCATTTTCTCACCCAGGAGTGCATTGGTGCAATCACAGCTCCTTGCAATCTTGACCTCCCCATGTTCAGGCTATCCTTCTACCTCAGCCTCCCAAGCAGATGGCTGTAATGCACGTGCCTTTATACCAAACTTTTTTTTTTTTTAGATTTTATTCTTTTTGTAGAGACGGGGTTTCACCCTGTTGCCCAGGCTTGGTTCACTTTTGTTAGTAAAGGACATCTCAAATGTTTAGACATTTGCTTTCAGTTTGGGCAGCTATGAATACAGCAATTATAAATCTTCCTGTGTCTTGATTGGAAACATAATTTTTAAAATGTAACCAAGGCAATACTAAAATTATGATTACTTGCTTGTATGGTAAGACTACATGTTTCTTTGTAAGAATTTTGATAGAATTTACCGGTAAAATCATTGGAAGGTAGTGTTTTTGTTCTTTTGAGAAGATACTAATTATTGATTCCGTTTCTAAAATAAATATAGGCCTATTCAGATGATTAATTAATCCTGAAAAGAATTTTAGCCTTCTGAAACAGATCCAAAAAATGAGCTCATTTCATATAATGTATCTAAGTGTGAGCACAGATGTGCTCAGAATATTCCTTTATTATTATTCTTTGATTTCACTCCTCTTGAACTGATATTATTACTACATTGAAACTTCCTTCTTTCCTTTGGGGTTAGACAACGTAGAGGTTTATCAATGTTACTGATCTTTTAAAAGAACTGGTTTTTGGTTTTGTTGATTTTCTCTGATGATTTCCTGTTTTTTATTCCATTAATTTCCGCAGTCATTATTTATTTTTCCTCTATTGGACATTACACTGCTGTTTTTCTTTCATTGCCACAGGTGGAAGCTAGATTATGAAGTTAGATTTTTCTCATTATTCACACATCATCATGAATGTTACTCACTGACTATAATGTCATTGAAATGCACACTTAATAATTAAAATAATAAATATGTATACTTTACTACAATTTTTAAAATACACCAGGTTAGATGATAAATGTAGTAGCAGGATATGTAGATCCACAGAAGTTAAATAATCATGTAACCTTTCCCAAAATTTAGGGATTTGCGTGGACCTTCACATGGGCAGCAAGGGTGATGAGATGGTCTCACTGAGCCATACATTGCCTTCTTTATTAGCTGGTTCTTAGACTATTTCACACTGATGAAGTTGCCCTAGCTAGGAAGCCAAGGCTCTTTCATTTCTTTCTGCCCCTCTCCTTTGCCTTCCTTCAGCACCAAGGAGAATGGTCCAGCAGCAGCTCAGTTCGTGCTTGTCAACCACCCAGCTCCACACACTCCAGCCCCCGTCCACATTCCCCAAAGCTCCTTGTGAGATTCCTCAGCAGCACCAATGCACTGACTGTCACTGTGTGTTCTCCTAGCTCCTGCTGACCACCCACTGGAGTGCACCCTTGGCAGTGAGGAGGAGGAGGTGGCCTCTGACATGGTAACATAAATTTCTTTGTCTGGAAATTTTTTTTGTGTGGGGCTTCTAGACTATGAAGTGAATATGATTTTTGACTACCATCGTAAATCAGGCCTCAGGGGGTCGTGGACTCTAGCGATTGGTCACTGGAGATTATGACCAACTGAGGCCTGATGGACGACCTCCGTCAAAAGAGGCCATCACCTACAAACTCGTCGTAAGGATATTTCTCAGTAACAGTATTTTCTTCTTGAAAAAATAATTTTATATTTCCTAGTCAACATAGACACTTGCTAAATGTTCCAAACCCACTGCCTTTTGTGCAAGCATCCTCTATGCGTTATTTGGGACCAGTGACTTGATCACTGTTCTACATCTGGTTTTCTCATTGTTGTGGTTGTTGTTGTTGTTTTGAGACAGAGGCTCTGTCACCAGGCTACAGTGCAGTGGTGTGATCTCAGATCACTGTAACCTCCACCTACTGGGTTCAAGCAATTCTCCTGCCTCAGTCTCCTGAGTATCTGGAACTACAGGCTCACACCATCACCACACACAGCTTTTTTGTAGTTTTTAGTATAGACGGGGTTTCACCATGTTGGCCAGGATGGTCTC
>NW_016108537.1:18384-19919 GCF_001604975.1 Cebus imitator
ATTCTTTTTCTTTTAAAGAGTTACTGAGATGTAGTTGACATGCAAACCAATTCACCCATTTAAAGTAGGTGGTTCAGTGTTTTTACTATATTTACAGGGTTGTGCAGCCATTGTTACAATCTAATTTTAGAAGCTCTTGATTCCCCCTCAAAAAACCCCATTAGTAGTGATCCTCTGTTTTCCCCAACCCTAACACCCCTGGTTCTAGGCAGCCCTCATATACTTCCTGTTTCTATAGTACACTGCCCCTCTGTAGTAACTGGTTCTTCAAATGATGATGTCACATTGATGAGATTGCCCTAGCTAGGAAGCCAAGGCCCTTTCCTTTCTTTCTGGGCCTCTTCTTTGCCTTCCTTCAGTACCAAGAAGAATGGTCTAGCAGCTGCTCAGTCCTTGCTTGTCAACCGCCCAGCTCCACACACTCCAGCCCCCGTCCACATTCCCCAAAGCTCCTTGTGAGATTCCTCAGCAGCAGCAATGCACTGACTGTCACTGTGTGTTCTCCTAGCTCCTGTTGACCACCCACTGGAGTGCACCCTTGGCAGTGAGGAGGAGGAAGTGGCCTCTGACATGCTAACATAAATTTCTTTGTCTGGAAATTTTTTTTGTATGAGGCTTCTAGACTATGAAGTGAATATGATTTTTGACTGCCATCATAAATCAGGCCTCAGGGGGTCATGGACTCTAGCGACTGGTCACTGGAGATTATGACCAACTGAGGCCTGATGGACGATGTCTGTCAAAAGAAGGCATCACCTACAAACTGCTCGTGAACATATTTCTCAGTAGTAGCATTTTCTTCTTGAAAAAATAATTTCGTATTTTCTAGCAAACATGGACACTTGCTAAATGTTCCAAACCCCCTGCATTTTGTGCAAGCATCCTCTATGCGTCATTTGGGACCAGTGACTTGATCACTGTTCTACATCTGGTTTTCTCATTGTTGTGGTTGTTGTTGTTGTTTTGAGACAGAGTCTTTGTCTGCCACCAGGGTACAATGCAGGAGTGTGATCTCAGATCACTGTAACCTCTGCCTACTGGGTTCAAGCAATTCTCCTGCCTCAGTCTCCTGAGTATCTGGGACTACAGGCTCATGCCACCACCACACCCAGCTTTTTTGTAGTTTTTAGTATAGACGGGGTTTCACCATGTTGGCCTGGATGGTCTCAATCTCTTGACCTCATGATCTGCCCAACTCGGCCTCCCAAAGTGCTGGGATTACATGTGTGAGCCACTGCGCTTGGCCTGCCATCTGGTTTTCTAGTGTCACCAAGTGAATACAAGACCTGTGCCAACAGAACCCAGCATGATGTAATCCTCACGGTGTTTCTTTTTCTCTTATTGCAGGAGAAGCCTGCGGCCCAGTATTACCACCGTACGTATTCTTTTTCTTTTAGAGAGTTACTGAGACGTAGTTGACATGCAAACCAATTCACCCATTTAAAGTAGGTGATTCAGTGTTTTTACCATATTTACAGGGTTGTGCAGCCATTGTTACCATCTAAATTTAGAAGCTCTTGATTCCCCCTCAAAAA
>NW_016108537.1:21965-25744 GCF_001604975.1 Cebus imitator
TGCTTTATTTGGGGACCAGTGACGTGGTTTTCTAATGTCACCAAGTGAAAAGACTTGCACCAGCCACACCCAGCATGACCTGATGCTCATGGTGTTTTGTGTTTTTTTCTCTTGTTGCAGACCACCTCTACAGCCCCAGGTGACCACCGTAAGTGTTCTTTTTCTTTTAAACCGCTTTATTGATACATAGATGACATGCAAATCAATTCACTTATTTAAAGTGGGTGATGTAGTGTTTTTACTATATTTACAGGATTGTGCAGCCATTGTCACAATCTAATTTTAGAATCTTTTCATTACCCCTCACAGAAACCCCATAGCCATTAATAGTCACTTCTCTTTTTTCCCAAGCCCCACAGTCCTGGCCCTCGGCAGCCGCTAATCTACTTTCTGTTTTTCTAGATTTGCCTACTCTGGCAATTTCTTTTTTAATTTAAATTTGATTTTAATTTCCGAGATACATGTGCAGGATGTGCAGGTTTGTTACATAGGTAAAAGTGTGGCATGGTTTGCTGCACCTGTCAAGCCATCACCTAGGTATTAAGCCCCGCATACATTAGCTCTTATTCTGATGCTCTCTCTCCCACTTCCCCCCCAGCAGGCCCCAGTGTGTGTTGTTCCCCTCACTAACATTGTACATATTCTAATACCACTTTCTTCCTAATGACAAATCTACGTGATGAGTCAGGGGGTTTTCTTGCTTCCTTGTGTCTGGAGGACCCCCTGGCTTCAGGTTCCTGATAGGTGTGAGGATCTGGGGCATGGTGTGAGAAACAGATGTCTCCATAAAGAACTTGGCTCTGAGACAGGAGATTCTCCATCATGCCCTATTGATGCTACTGCTGAAATAGGTTTTTGTTTCCTTCTGAAAACCTTCACACACAGAGAGCCAAGGGAGATGCTTTAGGTCATGGTGAGAATCAAGTGGACCACATGATGGTTTGAAGGGTTTTTTTGGAGCATGCATTCTGTGGAAAAGCATTGCTTTTCAGAAAAATTTGATTGTCTTGTATGTGTCAGTATTTTTCCAATGGAACAAAAGAATGAAACTGTTTCATTGGGCAATGTCACTTGTTCACCCCAGAAGTGATTTTCTCATGACCACAATGTTCTAGACATCTTTAATCTAGACAAAGCTTCCCAGTGGTGCTGCACGGGTGCTGCTGTGTGTGAGTCAAGGAAAATGTCAGTGTTACCGACATTGAGGTTCTCAGAATTCATGGACAGCTGCTCAGTGGTCTCCAAGGGAGAGAGCAAGAGAGAGCCTCATGCTAGACCTGAAGGGGAATATGATTTAGAGGATCAGAGGGGAAAAAATGAGGACATTTGGGACATTGTTAAAGGAGAATGTCAAGGTTGCAATGTTAGGGGCATCAGTTCAGCATCATCACCGGGGCCCAGGCAGGATATGAGACCCCCTTCTGGGGAGGAGTGAGTAGGACTTGGCCTTCCTCTCTGTCGAAAGCTTGGTGTGAACATCACTCTAAATGCCTTGAGAAAGGAGCTTCCTTCCTGACCCATGTCTTCTCCATCTCTTTGTGTGATGATGGCAATGATGCCAGCAGAAATTGCTGAGAGGGGCAGAACAGGAATCAGGTCCCCAATTTGCTGACACAGAGCAGACAGGACACGAGTCAGTTGGAATGGACCTCAGGATCAGGCCAGACATAGAGAGGTCCCAGGCCTGATCTTTTTGGGGCTGAGACAGTTAAGTTTTTATTTTTCACCTCTTCTGGAAGTCTCATGAGGAATGTTTCTTCAGTAGACCCTGTTGGCCAAGGGTTTTCTGGCCCAGAAATGCTTTTCAACTGGACAGATTCCCCCAGCTCTTGGCCTGGGCAGCTGTAGCATTCCCAAGTAGCAGGGCAGGTGGGGAGGGACATGAGTTCTGGTGCAGGGTGATCTCAGCAAAGGGATGGGGACTGATCCCAGAGTCCAGGTCATCCTTTCAACTCTTGCATGGAATCTGTAACATCTTGGTTTCCACTTATTTTGGAGATGGTTTCAAATCTTCCGTCTCAAAGTCCGAGTCTTCCCACAGGTGAATAGAGGAACCCTGGCTGTGGGTGTTTACTAGCAGGGCAGTGACCATGTCTTCCTCATTTGTCCTTACCCCAGAGCTCAGTCCTGGGAAGGACAAGTTAGACTCCATGGATGTTTTAATGAACACATGCCTGGGATGAGCTCTAGGTCACCCCTGGGCTGGGATCTAATGCAGGTGTGGAAAGGTGTTCTTCCAGCCTGTTGAGCCCCACACTCATCCTGGAGCCTGCCCAGCTTCTGAGTCAGGGTCCCAGGAGATGAGGATGAGCTCCTAAGGACAGTGACATGCACCCACCCCTGTGCTCCTGCTGCTCTGCTCTAGTCTAGACAGTGGTGTGCAGGGCCACGCTCTTCCACTGGTTGCAAGCGCGTCCCTGCTGGAATCCCTCTGGACCTGGATGTTGTCCTCACTGTCATATGTCCAGCCCCACACAGTGCCTGGCCCTTGTGCAGATGCCCAGGAAGTAACCGTAAATGTGTGGTAGGATCACAGCAGCAAACGATTCTGCAAAAAANTTCCTGACCCATGTCTTCTCCATCTCTTTGTGTGATGATGGCAATGACGCCAGCAGAAATTGCTGAGAGGGGCAGAACAGGAATCAGGTCCCCATTTTTCTGACACAGAGCAGACAGGACACGAGTCAGTCGGAATGGACCTCACGATCAGGCCAGACACAGAGAGGTCCCAGGCCTGATCTTTTTGGGGCTGAGACAGTTAAGTTTTTATTTTTCACCTCTTCTGGAAGTCTCCTGAGGAATGTTTCTTCAGTAGACCCTGTTGGCCAAGGGTCTTCTGGCCCAGAAATGCTTTTCAACTGGACAGATTCCCCTAGCTTCTTGGCCTGGGCAGCTGTAGCATTCCCAAGTAGCAGGGCAGGTGGGGAGGGACAAGAGTTCCAGTGCAGGGTGATCTCAGCAAAGGGATGGGGACTGATCCCAGAGTCCAGGTCATCCTTTCAACTCTTGCGTGGAATCCATAACATCTCGGTTTCCACTTATTTTGGAGATGGTTTCAAATAGGGTTCTGTCTCAAAGTCTGAGTCTTCCCACAGGTGAATAGAGGAACCCTGGCTGTGGGTGTTTACTAGCAGGGCAGTGACCGTGTCTTCCTCATTTGCCCTTACCCCAGAGCTCAGTCCTGGGAAGGACAAGTTAGGCTCTATGGATGTTTTAATGAACACATGCCTGGGATGAGCTCTAGGTCACCCCTGGGCTGGGATCTAGTGCAGGTGTGGAAAGGTGTTCTTCCAGCCTGTTAAGCCCCATACTTATCCTGGAGCCTGCCCAGCTTCTGAGTCAGGGTCCCTGGAGATGAGGGAGAGCTCCTGAGGACAGTGAGATGCACCCACCCCTGTGCTCCTGCTGCTCTGCTCTAGTCTAGACAGGGTGTGCAGGGCCACGCTCTTCCACTGGTTGCAAGCGCGTCCCTGCTGGAATCCCTCTGGACCTGGATGTTGTCCTCACTGTCATATGCCCAGCCCCACACAGTGCCTGGCCCTTGTGTAGATGCCCAGGAAGTAACCGTAAATGTGTGGTAGGATCACAGCAGCAAACGATTCTGCAAAAAACACCAGGATAGGGGAGTCAGGTCTTCCTCATGTCTGGATCTCTGGAGCTGTCCTATCTAGTGTGCTTCTGTCATATACATGTCTCTTTATAGTTAAATAAACTTAAATATGTACAATGAAATATTCAAAATCTCCTCACAACAGCCACCATGCAATGGCCCAGCAGCC
>NW_016108538.1:0-1232 GCF_001604975.1 Cebus imitator
TGGTTTTATCTCGGCTCACTGCCACTTCCCTGTTCTGGGTTCAAGCAATTCTTCTACCTCAGTCTCCTGAGTAGCTGGAATTACAGGCACCTGCCACCTCACCCTGCTAATTTTTGTATTTTTAGTAGAGACAGGGTTTCTACTAAAACCTGATGTTAGTCAGGCTAGTCATGGACTCCTGACGTCAAGTGCTCTGGCCAGCTCACCCTCCCAAAGTACTGGGATTATGGACATGAGCCCAACCTGAAGAATACTTTTTTACTAAATACAGAATTCTGCGTAGACGGTTATTTTCTTTTAGCAACTGAAAACTATTGAGTCACTTACTTTGGCCTCCATGACTTGTAAAAAGAAATCTACTTTCAAATTGTTTTCTGTTTAGCTAAGGTGTCATTTCTCTCACTTCTTTGAAGAAATGTTTGTTTTGACTTTAGCTTTCAGAAGTTTGACAATTATATATGTTGGTGTGGATTTTATTGTTATTATATTCATTCCTTATGTAATCAGAATAGTACATATATATATATATGTATGTATGCACACACGCATATATACACATACTTACGTACACACACATATATATGTATGCACATATACATGCATATTTATCCTTTTTTAGGCTTGTTCAGCCTCTTGAATCTGTAAATGTAATGTTTGTTGTGTGACTGTAATGTTTGTTGTCTGCGGTCATTTGGCTTCAATCCTGGGTGCTGTCGGGGCCAAGGCTCTGTGTGAATTCCTTGGTTATAAATAGGCTTTGTCCAGCCTTGTCACATGCTGGTTGTATTAGCAATTTACCGGGTATTTGAGCAGGCTCACTACCTTCTGTGAGACTGAGACTGCAGATGTCTCAGGAAGTTTATCTCATTCTCCATCACTCTGCCCTCTGTCGGCAGGATTTGTATTGGGTTTTTCAGTTTAGCCTCCAGACAAGTAGATAGTGCTTATAGCTAAGAGCTGAATGCGGCAGAAGCGAACAAGCATGTGATTGATCTTAGTTTCACAGGAGGAGCTCTTTGTTGTCTAAGAAGATGGACAGTTCAGTGCCATGACTTCCCTGCTCAGCCCTGGAGAGGGAGACAAAGCTGGATGGGGGCTTGATTTGCGGAGAGCACAAGCCCCATCTCTGAGGGTGGCAGGGGCAGCTTATGGTGAAACGTACCATGGTCTTGCCGGGGAAGGGAGAGGGATGCATCAGCTCCACATACATCTTGGGCAGGCCAAAATGCAAC
>NW_016108538.1:1332-3965 GCF_001604975.1 Cebus imitator
GTTTGGGATTCATAACTCAAAAATTTTTCCCACAGTGCCAAACACACAGGTCGTGGCTCACCTGACTTCAACTGCGATAACACTGACACTGTATGTAGAGATGGTGGGGGTGGGATTTTGCTGTTCAAGCAAGCCCAGGTGTGGTGAGCACATTGCCAGTGAAGCGGGATGGGAGAGCTGCCCCAAATAGTCTTGGAGTAACTGTCCGTTCTCTGCAGGAGCAGCCATGGCTGTGAATGCAGGAGTGGGTGGGAGGAGGAGAAGTCTCTCCCTCCAAATCCATGTCCAAGTACTGGCTCCAGCTGACTACTGTGGCAGATCCACACTCCTCCCCTGCAGAGCTCAGGACAGTGCTTCCATCCATACCGGGAAAAATATGGTCATCTTCAGTTTGCAAAGCGGGAAGCTCTCACGCACAAGAAAGCACCACGCTCTGGTTTACTTTGTCCCAAAGAGTGCTCCCATGGTGCACTGCACTATTGCTTCCCCTAGGGATATCCCATTCCAAGGGTCAGACCTCCAGGAATCCAGCACAGATGGATTCCAGGAATCAGGCCTCCTGCAGCTTCCTGGGTCCTACCAGCCTTAAATGACTGCTGCAGTCTAAGTAGGTGCTGGGGAAAATTTGCAGGGGTTTCGATGATACGGAGACACAAGGGCTGAGATTCTCTAGACAAGAAAGAGGCTCACAACAAACAGACACCCATGATGGAAGAAGCTGCCACCTCAGCTAGAGTCTGGGGAGATAACAAGCAAGTCTGTGCGAGCCGTCAGCTCATGCTTCCCCCCCAAGGGGCTCTCAAATTTTTCCCTCTCCAGTGATTGGGCTCACCATGGCCCACAGACTCTCCAACATTTCAGAAACCAGCAGTCTGCAACAAGGGTAAGGGAAACCACAAAACCCCACCTACCTGTTCCGAAGGACTCCGGGTTTCTTGGGATTTGCTCTCTGCCAAGCTCTTACTTTCTTACTTTCAGACTCTTCCCTTTTGGATTCTGAGATAGGCTTTACCACTCTCCACTCAATATTCCAGTCCATAGGTTATAATTATTCACCTGGAACTTTTCTTTTTCTGCAGAGAACTCATGCCTACTATCTCCAGTCAGCCATCATGAGAAGTTCTTTCCTCTTTTTAAATATAAACATTTCTTATTATAAACTTTCATCTTAGAAGCACTTTTGGCAAATCCTATGTGTTTTGGTATGCTATGCCTCTTTTGTCATTTGTCTCTCTATATTTTTTAATGTATAATTTCATTCCTTCGTCTTCTTTTGTCTTCCTTCTTAAGAAAGAATCTCCCTCTGCCACCCAGGCTGGAGTGCAATGGCATGATCTCTGGAATAACTGTAGCCTCTGCCTCCCGGGTTCAAGCTATGGTCCCGTCTCAGCCTCCCACGTAGCTGAGACTACAGGTGCATGCCACCACGCCCACCTAATTTTTGTCTTTTTAGTAGAGACAGAGTCTCACTATGTTGGCCAGGCAGGTCTCGAACTTCTAACCTCAGGTGAGTCACCTGCTTTGGCCTCCCAAAGTGCTGGGATTACAGGCTTGAGCCACCGCACCCGGCCTCATTTCTTTCTTGATCAGTCAGTTGTTTAGGAACATGCTGTTTAATTGCTTTTGTCTGGTTGGTTGGTTTGGTTTGGTTGTTGAGGCAGGGTCTCACTCTGTCACCAAGGCTGGAGTGTGGTGGTACAATCTGGCTTCACTGCAGCCTCCGTCTCTTGGATTCAAGCAATTCGCCTGTCTCAGCCACCCAATTAGCTGGGATTACAGGCATTGCCACCATGCCCAGCTAATTTCTGTATTTTTAATACAGACGGGGCATCGTCGTGTTGATCAGAATAGTCTTGAACTCCTGACCTCAAGTGATCAGCCCAACCGGGCCTCCCAAAGCGGTGGGATTGCAGGTGTGAGGGTGCAATGGCCTCCTGGCCTGTGAGGGTGACTTTTAAAGTATCTGCCTGTGCTGCTATGAAATTCTATTATAAGACAATGTTATTTTGTCTCACATGGTGAGACAGAGTGTCACCATGTGGCCCAGGCTATGAGGTTTATGTGCATTTTTCAGTTTTTCATGATTCTTCCTGTTATTGATTTCTAGTTTCATATCATTGTGGTCTGAAGTGATACTTCATATAATTCCAGTCTGTTAAAGTTTTGTTATGAATACTTTCGTGTCCTAACATACAATCTGTGCTGTAGAATATTTCATGTGTGCTAGACAAAAATGTGTATTCTGCTGATAAATAAAAAGTTCTCTATATGGCTTAGGTCCATTGGATTAAAAGTGCAATTCCAATTTCATGTTTCCTTGTTATATGCCTGCCTTGTTGATCTATCCATTGTTGAAGTATTGAAATGGCATTGAAGTAATGAAACTGGTTTACAAAGTAAAATCTTTGCATCAAGCCAAGACTAATTTATTATTGAAGAAGTAAATTATTATATACATTTATTGTTGCCTAAAAGTACAGTGTTTATTAAGTTTCCGGTAGTGTACAATAACGTCATATGTCACTCACCACTTATCTTCTGACTTACCTAGAACAACTTGCAGCCCTGCTGAAATTCTTTTGCATGTGGGAATCTGCCTGAGCCTACACTGTGTTGGGACGCTGCCCACCAAA
>NW_016108538.1:4306-24427 GCF_001604975.1 Cebus imitator
CATTATTTTGTTGTTTAAGATGTCATAGTTTAGAAGATTTTGTAGGCTCCTGAGTCATTTTGCTGTATCCCTTCTCTTTTGCTTTCTCGTTTCTGTTTGTTCCTCTAAGTTTTCATTTTATCTTCCTTTCTTTTTGTTTTTTGCCTGTTTTTATTTCCTGGACCTGTCAGAGTTTTTCCAGATGGTTATCATATCACATATGTGTTCATCTCTTCCCACATCAGAATTAGCCATACCTCCGAAGATACTTGTTCCTTTTATTAGCGAATGGCAGTTAGAAACCAAGATACAGGTTTGGAAGAGCTCATTCCTCTTAGGTTGTAATTGATTCTGGACTTTCTCAACAATCAGAAATACAAAAAAGGGTATATAGTAGCCCATGTATACAGATTTAGCTATAGCCTGTATCGATCTTAAATCACATTCATGTATTTAATTCCAATCCATCATCGCAAAGTTTATCTTATTTGGTCTTTTCTCTTTTCTTATTTGTAGTTTATTTCTGTAAGAGTGAAAACCTGGCTGGGCGACGTAGCTCACACCTGTAATCCCAGCACTTTGGGAGGCTGAGGCAGATGGATCACCTGAGGCCAGGAGATTGAGACCAGCCTGACCAACCTGGCCAAACCCCATCTCTACTAACAATACAAAATTAGCCAGACATGGTGGCACATGACTAGAACTCCTGCTTCTTGGGAGGCTGAGGCAGAAGTATCACTTGAACCCAGGAGGCAGAGGCTGTGGTGAGCCCAGATCGCACCATTTCACTCCAGTCTGGTGCCTGGCGAAAGAGTGAGAATCTGCCTCAAAAAAAAAAAAAAAGAAAAAAAAAACAGAAAGGAAGAAAAAAGGGAGTGTAAAACCTGGCTCTTGTTATCCATAATTGCTTGTTCATGTCTAATATACATATGAAGTATTACATAATATGCTTTCCTATACTCTTGCAAGAAGCAGGATACAATATCTATTTTTTGCTTAGAGTTTTAAAATCTTTTAATCTGACAGTATCTAGTCAAACTCGTATTATCGAAACTGACTTTGGTTAGTTATTTTCTTCTCATGTAAAGAATATGTTTATATTGTCCATTTATAATATTCAGGCCCATTTATTACTATTTATAGTCTTTCTAAGTTTTCATAATATCTTGATCTACTTTAATTTTACATTTGGGTAGGAGGCGTATGTAAATCATTATTTTGTTTCTAAAAGTCACTGCTAGAGAAATGACAGAGAAGTGTACTCCCTAGTTGTATCTACTACCCAATGCGTATTCCTTATTTTTTTCTCTTCCTTTCTCATCTGTCCACTGAAAGTAACTTATCCCCTTAGTTTTCAGGTTTTACTTTCTGTATTTTTTCTACGTACAAGACGGATCTGTGTACATTTTTTCATCCCCTTCCTCCTTACATGAAAGGTCGCATGATACATGTCCTGTTCATCTAACAGTATATCCCACAAATTTCTCCAAATTGGTTACTAGAGATCTTTTTCATTACTGTTTACAGATATAAAGTACTCCCTTATGTGGAAGTATTATAATTCATCCAACTACTCCCTTGTAAATGACCATTTAAGTGGTTTTTAACATGTAATTATTCAAATAATGCTGTACTATGTATCTTTGTCATTTTGTGTTTCCTTATCATTGAAGATACATGTTTAGCATAAACTTTAAGCAGCAGAAATGCTGAATCGGAGGGCAAATATCTATGTAGATTTAGTCCCAGTTTTTTCCCCAGTACTGTTTTACCAACATGCATTATTATTTTCACTATTAACATGGGAAGGTTTCTGTTTGCCCAGAGCTTTACCAGAGACTGTGCTTTCATGCTTTTTAATTTTGTAAATCCAAGGGTAAAATCTGTTTAATTTGCATGTCATTTTTTGTTTCTAAGAATATTCACAGAGTCTCACTCTGTCATTCATGATGTGGTACTGTAGCACCGTGATAGGTCACTGTAAGCTCAAACTCTTGGGCTCAAACCATCCTCCTCCCTCAGCCTCCTGAGGAGCTTGAGCTAAAGACGTGTGCTACTATGCTGGTTGCTTTAAAAATATATATATATAAATACAAATATATACATATATTTAAAATATATATGTATTTAAAATGTATATATATATTTAAACACATGCATACATATATATATGTGTATATATACATACACACACACACACACACACACACACATACATATATATATATATATATATATATATAGTATAGTAGATATAGGGTCTTAAAATGTTGCACAGGCTGCTCTCAAACTCTTGGTTTCATGCAGTTCTTCTACCTCCTCCTCCCAAGGTGCTGAGGGTACAGTTGTGAGCCACCCACCCTGTATCTAATTTGCATTCTATAAGTCATGTTTTTAATTGTTTTATTTGTTCAGTGACTATTTTGATATCTTTCTTGATAAATTTTCAGTTTGCACAACCTTCCCTTTTTTTTCTTCCTGCCAGATAGTATCTCATTCTGCCAGGTTTTTGTCCTTAGCCTCTTAACACGTGAGTTCTTTACAAATTAGTTATACTACTGCTTTCACTATGATACATGCTATGAATATTACTTCCCAGTTTGTCAGTAGTAGAGGTTTGATTTGCGTGGTGCTATCTGACAAATCTGACTATCCTAAACAAGAAGTTTACAAACTTAATTTTATTTCTTCTGGATTTCGACTTGTTCTGTCTAGGTTTGAAAAAGGAAACATTAGCAGAATATTTGTCAAAGCTGAAGAATGTTAAAAATATTTAGGTGCAGGAGGCCTAACAGCATCATTCCGATTCAATCCAAATAAAGCTAGTATAAAACATATTACAATCACACTGCTAAAGGTCAAAAAGAAAGAGAGGATCCTAAAAGCGGCAAGACAAAAGCATAAGGAGCTTCTAATACTTTCAGAAATATTATGGGCCCATGGGAGTGAGATAATTAATGTATTTAGTGCTGAAGAAAAGAAACTGCCAACAAAGAAACCAAGTTTTCCTTCATGAACAGAGATACATATTTGCCCAAACAAGTTTAGAGCATTTATCATCATTAATTCTGTCATACAAGTCATGGTAATGCAGTTCTTTAATCTGAAAGAAAGAGTACCAACAAGAAAGAGAAAAACATCTAAAGATATAAAACTCATTGATTAAAACAAATGTAGTCAAATTCATAATATTCTAATCACCTAATGGTGTTGTGCACAATATTCTCACACCTAGTGGTGTTTTATTATGAAAATTAAACAATAAAACTGTTAAAAAGTGCTAGGCAAGGTGGCTTACACCTGTAATCCCAGCACTTTGGGAGGCCTAGGTGGGTGGATCACCGGAGGTCAGGAGTCGGAGACAAGCTTGGCGAACATGGCAATACCCTGTCTCTACCAAAAATACAAAAGTTAGCTGGATATGGTCGCACGCACCTGTAATCCCAGCTATTCGGGAGGGTGAGGCCGGAGAATTGCTTGAAACTGGGAGGCGGAGGTTGCAGTGGGCCAACATCGTACCACTGCACTCCAGCCTGGCCAACAAGAGCAAAACTCCCCATCTCAAAAAAAAAAAAAAAAATTGTTAAAAAGAACGCTGACAATTTTTTAAGTGGCACATGATATAAAGAGATGTCGCGTGGTCATTGTAGGTCATGCCAGTAACTGCAGCATTTTCGCAGGCCAAGATGGGCAGATTGCTTGAGTCCAGGGATTTGAGACCACCCTGAGCCACATGTTGAAACCACGTATTTTTTCTTAGATCCCAAATTTGGATTAGAAATCCAAAAAATTTAACCAGGCATGGTGGTTAATTTCAGATGGTGAGGTGGGAGAATCATCAGAGCTGGGAGCTTCAGGTTTGCAGTAGGCCTTGATCGCACCACTGCACCACAAGTAACAGAGTGAGACACTGTCTCCAAAAATAAAAGTAAGTTTTTGCATCATAAATTCAAAACGTGGGTGGAATGCAAGTGTATAATTTTTGTTTTTGTTTTATAATCAAAACTAGGTTGTTACTAGTTTTAAAAACTTTTACAACAATATATGATTCTTTTTTTAAGCCTCATGGCAGCCTCAAAGCAAAAATCTAAAATAGATATACTAAAAATAAATATGAAGAAATTAAATGATAATACTGGTTAACATTACTTAATCACAAAAAAAGACAGTAAGAGAGGAAGAAAGAAAAAAGAACCTACGAAACAACAAGAAAACAATTAACAAAAAGCATAAGTTCTTACCTCTCAATAATTACCTTGAAGCCAGGTGCAGTGGATCACAACTATAATCCCAGCACCTTGGGAGGTAGGGGCAACTGGATCACCTGAGGTCAGGAGTTCAAGACTAGTCTGGTCAACATGATGAAATCCCATCTCTTCTAAACACACACACACACACACACACACACACACACACACAAATAGCCAGGCGTGTGGCACATGCCTCAATCCCAGCTATTTTGGAAGGCTAAGGCAGGAGAATCACTTGAACCCAGGAGGCAGAGGTTTCAGTGAGCTGATGAGAGGAGGTAAAAAAGAGACCTGCTAGACAGATGGTTAGGGCAGAGGTTGTTTGGCAAGAACTTTTCCAACAAAAGGCAACTCAGTAAATCATTTCTTGGACAGGCATGGTGGCTCACACCTATAATCCCAACACTTTGAGAAGCCAAGGCAGGTGAATTGTCTGGATTGCCTGAAGTCGGGAGTTTGATAGCAATCTGGCCAAAACACGGTGAAATTCCATGGAAAGAAAGAAAGATGAAAGAGAAGGAAGGAAGGAAGGAAAGAAGGAAGGAAGGAAGGAAGGAAGGAAGGAAGGAAGGAAGGAAGGAAGGTAGGTAGGTGGGAGGGAAGGAGGGAGGCAAAGAATGAAAGAAGGAGGGAAGGAACAAGGGAAGAAAAAGAAAGGGGAAGAAGAAAAGGAAGAGGGTAAGAAAGAAAGAGGCAGGGAAGGAAGGGAGGGAAGGAGGGAGGGAAGCAGGAGGCAGTAAAACACAGAAAAGTAAGGTGTGGTGGTGCATGTCTATAGTCCCGGCTACTAAGGAGGCTGAGGTAGGAAGACTGCCTGAGGTCAAGGCCAGTTTGGGCAACATGGCAAAACTTTATCTTTTAAACACACATACACACACACACACACACACACACACACACACACACACACACTGGAAGATACAACATGCTCCTCAACAATCAATATGTCAATGAAGAAATGAGAGAAAAGTCTAAAAACTTATTGAGATAACCGAAAATGAAAACACAACATACCAGAATCTATTGGATACAACAAAAGTGTTCTAAGATGGAAGTTTACAGCAATAAACATATACACCAAGAAAGAAGAGTGTGAAATAAGCAACCTAATGCTGCACTTTAAGAAACTACAAAAACAAGAACAGACTAAACCCAAAATTAGTAGGCTAAAACTGAATGACTAATAAAATATCTTTCAAAGAAAAGCCCAGGACCTAATGGCTTATCTGCTGAATTCTACCACACATTGAAATAACTACTAACAATTCTTCTCAAACTCTTCAAGAAAATTGAAAAGAAGGGAATACTTTCAACTGACTCTGCAAGGCCAACATTACCTTAAAGGTGGAAACAAGGGGGATGTTAGTCAAGGGACACATAGTTACAATTAGTTAGGAAGAACAAATTTTAAGATATATATTACATAGCATGGTGACTGTAGTTAGTGCAAATATATTGTATTTTTGTTAAATGTAGAGAGAGGTGTTATGTGCTGTCAGCACAAAAATGTGCTACATAAGATGATACATTTGTTAATTAGCTATATTTAATCATTCTGCAATGAATACTTCAAAGTATCATGTTGCATATGAAAGAAGAATTCAAAATTATTTGTCAATGGAAAAAATCAAATAAATTAAGATATAGCTAAGAAATAAAATCTAGGAATCTTTACAAAAATATTTGTCTTCTAAGTCCATCACCTGGGCTTCACTGGAACAGTTGTTTTTGTGTGCTTTTCTCTTTCGGTATTAGTAATATATTCTGCTTCTTTGCATGCCTCCTATATGTCTCTTGAAAATCTGACACATAAGGTGACAAGCTCTGGAAATCAAGCTAGTCTTCCCCCTTTAGGGTATGAGATCAAAATATCTCAGTGTGTGATCTTTTCTTTCCCCTTTCTTACCCTCCCTGCCTCCATCTCCCTCCCCGCAACCCGGTTCTCCCTATTTCTTTCTTGTTGTTGCTATGGAGTCTCACTTTTCTTTTCTTTTATATATATATTTTTTATTGCACTTTAGGTTCTGGGGCACATGTGCAGAATGTGCAGGATTGTTATATAAGTGCACACATGGCAATGTGGTTTGCTGCCTCCATTCCCCCGTCACCTATATCTGGCATTTTTCCCCACGTTATCCCTCCCCAACCTCCCTACCCCTTGCTGTCCCTCCGCTAGTCACCCCAACAGACCCCAGTGTGTGATGCTCCCCTCCCTGTGTCCATGTGTTCTCGTTGTGCAACACCTGCCTATGAGAGAGAACATGATTTTCTGTTCTTGTGTCAGTTTGCTGAGAATGATAGTTTCCAGACTCATCCAAGTCCCTACAAAGGACATGAACTCATCATTTTTCATGGCTGTGTAGTATTCCATGGTATATATGTCCCACATTTGCCTTGTCCAGCCTATCATCGATGGGCATTTGGGTTGCTTCCAGATCTTTGCTATTGTAAACAGTGCTGCATGAACATACGTGTGCATGTGTTTTTATAATAGAACGATTAATAATCCTTTGGATATATGTCGAGCAATAGGATTGCTGGCTCAAATGGAATTTCTATGTCTAGGTCCTTGAGGAATCGCCACACTGTCTTTCACATAGTTCTCATGCTGTGTTTTTCAGCTCCATCAAGTAGTTTATGTTCTTCTCTAAGCTGGTTATTCTAGTTAGCATTTCATCTAACCTTTTTTCAAGGTTTTTAGTTTCTTTGCATTGGGTTAGTACGTGTTCCTTTAGCTCAGAGAAGTTTGTTATTACACACCTTCTGAAGCCTGTTTCTGTCAATTCCTGGAACTCATTCTCCGTCGTGTTTTGTTCCCATGTTGGTGAGGAATTGGGATCCCTTGAAGGAGAAGGGGTGTTCTGGTCTTGGATGGTTTCAGCCTTTTTGCACTAGTTCCATCCCATCTTTGTGGGTTTTTAGCTTTGATCTCAGGGAGCTGCTTGATGAGGTCATCTGACTGCCTGTTGAGGCGCTGCTGGGTTTCCAGGGACTTCATCAGGTTGCTGTGTATGCGTCCTGTGTCTTTTACTTTACACTGGGAGGTTAGGCCTGCCTCTTTAATGGTGGGTGCCCCTCCTTCTGCTGACCTGGAGATGCTGCTGGGTTGTCAAGGACACTGTCCAGTTGCTACGTCCTGTTGCTACATAGGCTTTCTGGTATTTTTGTGAAAACATGAAGACTAGTCCCGCCTCTTTAATGGCAAGTTGCCCCTTTCCTCGACAGAGCTGGATCATTCAGGGCTCAGCTCAGACTGAAGCACTGGCTGTGAAACCCACTAGCGTTAGTGCTTCAGCTCACTACACCCAGCTAATTTTTGTATTTTTAGTAGAGACGGGGCTTCACCATGTTGGTCAGGATGGTCTCAATCTCCTGACCTCATGATCCACCCACCTTGGCCTCCCAAAGTGCTGGGATTACAGGAATAAGCCACTGTGCCCGACCAGAAAGTGACATAACTTTGCCAGCTAAATTTAATATTCCTACAAGAAGCATTTATCCCTACATTTACTTTTTCCTAAATGTTTGCCTTGTCATATTTCCTCAATTAGATCTTGTTACCAATGAAGTAGTAAAACTGCCAGAATTTAAAAGAACAACACTAATTTTGTTAGATAAGTTTAACTGTATAAGTAGTTTTCTTATTACAGTCTTCAAAATATTTCTTGTATTAAGAAAAAATTTTATATCCTTTTCAAAATAGTGTATGGGGCGCACACAGTGTTGGGAAAAGACACATTAAAACGCCTTCATTGGGCTGAGCAACATAGTGAGACCCCATTTTTACCAAGAAAGAAAAAATTTTAACAGCGAGGCATGTATTCTTGTAGTCCCAGCTAATGGGGTGGCTGAGGCAGGAGAATCACTTCAGTCCAGGAGTTTAAGGTGGCGGTGAGCTATAATCATACCATTGCATTTCAGCTTGGGTGACAGTGAAGCTGTTTCTTAAAAACAAACAGAAAAACCCCTCTTGATTGCAAAGCACTCAAACTGATTTTCATATCTCATTCCACGCAAGTCATGCCTACTTATCTTTGCATTACATTAATCTCTAGTTCAATTTATATATTTTTTTCTGATTACATACTAACAGTTCATTTTTTTAAAATCAGAAAATAGAAGGCCTGGCATGTAAGCTCACAACTGTAATCTCAGCACTTTGGGAGGCCAAGTCAAGTGAATCACTTGATGTCAGGAGTTCAAGACCAGCCTGCCCAACATAACAAAACACCGTCTCCACAAAAAATACAAAAATTAGCCTAGCACGGTGGTGTGTGCCTGTAATCCCAGCTACTCGGGAGGCTGAGGCAGGAGAATCACTTGAACCTAGGAAGTGGCAGTTGCAGTAAGCCCAGATCACATCACTGCACTGCAGCCTGGGACAACAGAGGGGGATCCTGTCTCAAAAAAACAAAAACAAAAAAATCGTAAAATGAAGGAAGAAGAATGATTATCTCATTGATTATCTTTTACACTCTCTACACCTCACACAGTGATATGGCTATAAATATTCTGTATAAGTCCTTCCAGACTTTTCTTAATGCAAATTTATTTCATTTTATTTTTAAATAAATAAACTATATATATATATATGTGTGTGTGTGTGTGTGTATGTGTGTGTGTGTGTGTGTATATATATATATATATATATATATAAATTATACACACACACATATGAAATAAAGATGAAATAAACTCAGGTTCATATACTCTATTTTAACCTACTTTCTCCCAGTAGCAGAAAGGCCCATTTTAAAGGTTATACAATATTCTGTAATGACAACTCCTTTTTAATCAGTCTCCAAATTACTGACTGTCTATCATTTTCTAACAGCTAGTTCAGATACTATTAGCTATATATTCTGCAGATTTTTAAATGGCAAGATTTTTATTCCCTTTATTCTGCATCTTTTTCTTAATTGTTTGCCCTTACCAGTTCCTATTAAATATCCTCTATTAAGTGAAAGTAATTTATGCTTATAGGTTGTAAAAAATTAAAAGAGAATGTATATGAGGCCCTTAAATAGATGCTGGATTAAAAAGTAGCCATCTTAGTTTATTTTAATTTGACATTTGAAAACCTTCTAGGAGTCAGAACCTTATGGAAGATGAAAAGAGCCAATAGAATTATTATTATTTTTTTAAGCGAAAGCAAAGACTTCCATTTCTAGGAGCTGAAATAGACATGCTTTTCACTTCTAAGTACACCCATTAGACTGTAAGCATAAAATAACATTACCAAGTTTCTGAAAGACAAATAAAAAGAAGAGTAGCTCGGAATCTTAGGACCCAAAGAACAATATTATGGTGTATTATGGTGATTACCTGAATTTTCTTTTTATCTTGTGTATCTCAGACTTGAAGGTGAAGACTCCAGCACCCTAGACATCACAAGCCACACAGACCAAAAATGTTTCAAACAAAGTTTTCTCTCTATAGCCTGAGGAAAAGAAAATGAATAACCTAGCAATGCAGAAAACTTTAAACAGTGACTATTCTGCTCTGGTGAAACACCACCAAAAACAACTGTGACCATCACATTCATTCACACTGGTAAAGGCCAAATGAGAAACACGAACCTCTACGCCTTAGAAGGCTGTCCTAGGCTCCAAACCAGGATGACACTGGAGAAGTTTAAATAGAAAACAAGACTTTTATTGCCACCCAAAGCCCACCTACCACCTGAAGTGTCAATAGATTTTGGGGTGGAGAACTTCTATTAAGCTCTACTTTCAACTGTGAATAATTAGCAGCACCTGAATTGTTTTCTCTATCTATGATTTCTATCTCCACCCAGGTGCTGCTGCCTCCTTTCCCTTTTGGAATACTATCAAGAAAAGCCATCTGACATGGGTTTTAATAACACCCAGAGTGTTATAATACAAAAATGCCCGAGTTTTAACTAAAAATTATTCATCGTACCTACAGGACGATCTGAAACTGAGCGAAAGCAGGCAGTAAATAGATCCTGACATCAAGATGACAAACATGTTAAGATTATCTTCTACAGATTTTAAAGTAGCTGCCTTAGTCCATTTGTGTTGCTATAAAGAAACGGCTGAAACTGGGTGATTTATAGAAGAAAATAAGTTTATTTGGCTCATGGTTCTGCAGGCTGTACAGAAGGCATGGTGCCAGCATCTGCTTCTGGTGAGGCCTCACTTTGCTTCCACTCATGGTGGAAAGCAAAGGGGAGCTGGAGAATGCATGGATACATGGAGCGAGGGAGAAAGGAAGTAAAAGAGAGAGGAGAGGGGAAGTGCTAAGCTCTTTTTAACAAATAGCTATAGCAGGGACTGAATGAGAACTTACCAACTGCCATGAGACTGATACCAAGCCATTCATGAGGGATTTACTCCTATGAACCAAAGATCTTCCACCAGGGCCCACCTACAACACTGTGGATCACATTTCAACATGAGGCCTGGCAAAGCCAAACAAACCATATCCAAACTACAGCAGGAGCCATGATAAAAGTGATGTGAAAAATTACAAACACACTTAAATTAAATATAGAATGTCTCAGGAAATAATTGGAAAATATGAAGGAAACTGAAGGGAATCTTTAGGAGTGAAAAATGTAAAAACTGAAAAATTTTGAAGCTCAATAGCATGAGCTCAATAGCAAACTGAAAGGGAAAGAATCAAGGAGAATAAGATAGAAATAATAGACACTGCCACTCTAAACAAAGATAAATAAACAGAAAGAAAAATGACCGCACCCTGCAAGCACTGGCCAGGAGCAGTTAAGAAATTTCAGCTGTCACCGTCCGCTGCAAAGACCTTGCCTTCGCTGTGCTCCTCCACACCTTCACAGCAGTTCCGCCATGCAGAGGAAAGTTAAACTGTTCTTTAGCTTCTCCTATCTGATGAGAATGGCTTGGTGAGACATAGCCAGGGCAGCTTGTCACCAAGAATTGTGATACGGCATCCCCCAACGTGCTGGCTTCCTGACATATCAGTGCTGGCAGTTTAATTTCTCACAGAAAAGCAAGGGACTGGGATCCTCCCACAGCTTGTTCAAAGCTGCCACAGTCATGCCCACCTGTGGGCATTTAGCATACCCAGTCACTTCCCTCCACGTTGGCCACTCTCTCTCCTCTTCCATCAGCACCCACCTTCTTGTTTTTCCCATTCCCCTTTGCTGCATCCCTTTGGATGTGCCAGCACAGCCCCTGCAGGGCCCTGGAGGCCCTGGGTCCTGAAAGTTCTTGGATTTATTGAAGGCCTATGTGGGAAACTTCCTGATGAATGTCTGAAACCTTTTGCAGATAAACTTTTCAGATTAACTATACAAGAGTAGGTACCGTCCTAATGCCATGCAGGGAGGAGGCACAAAACCAGAATATCTGTGGTACATCTTTCTGGTGCATCAGTTTTACCGCAAGATTTGGAAGAAATGAATGCAATTCATTTCCAGGGAAAGGCAAGAAGTACAGAGGAAGCATCCACTGCAGAAGTTTCCCAGGACATTTCAACTGAAGCATAACAAAACTGAAAGAAGCTGAAGCTTGTCTACACATCCAAAAATAGATCTGTCCTGTATCGGTTCTCACGAGTCCACCAGCTGTCAAGAAATATGAGATGTGATTCTTCCATCTTACAGAATCTCTCATCAAGACATGAACTGGGCTCCCTCTTGCACTATGGACAGCTAATGCAGGAAGGTGGATCTATGGATTGGTCTCATGCTGCATTTCAAGCACTTTGGCCAAGACTCATTGCTGAAATGAAACCCAGCAGGCTGGAAGTTTGCTTTTATGATATTCCCCAGCCTACAGCTAAGACACTTGCCCTGACTACTCCTTTAACACCAACATAGGATGCGCTGATATAGATGGAAAACCAGCTCTATCCCTACCAAGACTGTATGTGGTTCACACTGCAAATTTAACATTCCCCACCAAGCAGTAGTTTCCAACCAGACTTTCTAGTCTCCCAAATTACTGACTTTGCTTCTTTCATACTCCATCTCTCAAAGAGTCAGAGAGGGCCTCTGAACACCATTAAGACTCTTCAGCCTCCTCCCTAGTGAAAATGGACCTGGATACTAAGAGGCAACTTACTGACCTCAAATACACCAACCCAGATACAGAGCATTGACCTCCTGCCTCCCGATGACAGACGTCATCTTAGTCACATTAAAGCCCACACTGTTCCTCAACATTCACCTTCCAGACGTGTTCTAGAACAGCCCCTGAGAACTGCATAATGGCTGCCTCATCGCTCCCTTCTGAAAAGTCTATCTATACCTGCTGGCTAGAGCTCTCATACATTAGGGGGCTTAGCAGGAACTTTGCCAATTCTGGTTATTAAAATAATAAATAATAAAACTGTTTGGTTAGCTTATGTTATTGTTAACCAAATGCCCCTACAGATAGCATATTCCACAGATGTTTTAATTTCTCCTCTCACCTTAGGTCAAATTTCCTTAATTGTATTCATCAATTTGTATTTGCTTTAGATAAGAGAGACATTGTACTTACCATGTGCTTTATGAGTCTGTACTTTGTTAGCTGTAAGAATTCTCAGTCAAAACTCAGACCCATTTTATTAAAATCTGGATTTTAAATAATATACTCTGAGGTAACATGCACATTAATGATTGATTGTTATGCGGAGTAATTCTTTTCTTAAAAGGGTGGCGCTTATATGAGTATGTTGATTTGTAAAAAAGGTATAGTTAAGATGGTACATTTCAATGTATCTGTATTTTATCTTTAAAAAACTAGGAAACAAATGAAGTGGTGGGGATGGGTTGAAGCATACATGAAACCAAAATGACACATGACTAGTAACTGTTAGGGTTGAATGGCAGGTCTACTATATTATTGTTTTATATTTTGTATATGTTTTTAATATTCTGTAATTAAACATGTACAAAATGACAAAGTTGGTCTACATTTGGCTCTTAATATCTTGATGACCTTTGGGAAGAAGGAGAAAGTGATCGTCACAGGCACAAGCAAGTCTGATTCTATTTCTTAGTTGTGCAAGTGTATTTACTTGGCAATAATTCACCAAGCATTCCAGGAATGTTTCGTGCACATATTCGTCTATGCATGTTATACATCAATAAGAATTTGATAATGGAAAAAAATGAACACAGGTTTAAGGCTCCCTGAAAACAAACCAAAAGACCTAACACTTGTATCTATACAAGTGGAATTCTGTAAAGACAGCTGAAAGAGAGCAGAAATTATTTCTTAAGGTACTCAAAGAAACAATGGGACTGAAAACTCCATAAATTTTGCAAAAGATAGGAATTTACAGGTTCAAGAGGCTGAACAAACCTAAAAAAGGATAAACATGCGTGTATATGAGTACACATAAAGAATTCTGAAACATCAGGAAAGAAGAAAGAAACAAAGGAAAAACACAGGGAAATACAGTAGACTCCACCTCTCCTCTTGAGGTTCTTTGTTTTTTTGGTTTTTATGCCCATTCATGAGTGAAAACCTTCAGGGAAGAAACTCAGATTTTTTTTTTCCAACAGTTGAATGATAAACAAACAGTAAGAATCCATGGGATACAGCTAAGCAACGAAAGAGAATGAACTATTGGTTTCCAGAGAATGGTATTTACTCAGGAAAAAAAATAAACCCCATCTCAAAGTTTACATGCTTGTACAATTTCACTTGTATAACATTTTTGGATTGATACATTACAGAAATAAAGAGCAGATTAGCAGCTGTCACAGATTTAGCATTTTTGAAAATGGGGATTTGGAGGCATATGAATGTCGTCCTAAAAGCTCAATTCCAGGGATCTTTGTGGTCATAAAATTTTTCTCTATCTTAATTACATCAATGTCACTATCCTCGTTTTGACGTGTTCTATAATTTTACAGGATATTACTACCGGGGAAAACTGAATAAAGAATACGTGGAATCTTTCTTGTTTCTCATCACTGCATGTGAATCTACGGTTAGTCTCAAAATTAAAGTCGAATTTTTTTTTTAGATTGTGATATGAGAAAACGTGAAGATAGACTCCGCTTGAAATGCCTTCAAATGCTTTTCTGAAGCGTGTCAGGAAGACTTTTAGCAATTTCTGCTCCCCTCAGAGATGCTGGGCTTTGTAAGGTTCCTGCAATTGTCTTGTTTGATTGGTTGATTTGTTTTATTTTATTCATTTATTTATTTTTTGAGACGGAGTCTCACTCTGTCTCCCAGGCTGGAGTGCAATAGCATGATCTCAGCTCACTGCAACCTCCACCTCCAGCTTCAAGCGATTCTCCTGCCTTAGCATCCCCATTACTTAGGATTACAAGGGCATGCCACCACATCCAGCTAATTTTTGTACTTTAAGTAGAGACAAGGTTTCACCATGTTGGCCAGGCTGGTCTTGAATGCCTGACCTCAAGTGATCCACCTGCCACAGCCTCCCAAAGTGCTGGGATTTCAGGCATGAACAATCATGCCCGGACATTTGATTTATTTTTAAAAATTCATTACATATGGGTATTAGTAGGTACGTTTTGGGAATCCAGAACGTAGATATGGAATCCAAAGCCTGGTGTGGTGGCTCATGTTTGTAATCCCAGCACTTTGGGAGGCCAAGGTGGGCAGATTACCTAAACCCAGGAGTTAGAAGCCAGCCTGGCCAAGATGACGAAACCTCGTCTCTACTAAAAACACAAAAATTAACTGGGTGTGGTGACAGTAGCCTGTAATCCCAGCCACTTGGCAGGCTTAAGTAGGAGGCTCACGAGCCTGAGGCTGAGGCTGCAGCCACGATCATGCCAGTGCACTCCATGATGCCTGTGTAACTAAACAAGACGCCGCCTCAGAAAAAGGAGATTTTTGAGCAGATGGGGTTTTGTGCCCTTAACCCCTGTATTGTCCAAGGATCAACTCTGTTCATGGATGGGGGAATATATGGAGAGTTGCATCTGTACTGAAGGGGTACAAGAAGATAAGCAGAGCACAGGAAGTTGGCTTTCTAGGTAGAAAGGGGCTAAAGAAAGCAGAAGGAGGAAATAAATAAGTGAATTGATCATTTCAAAGTTATTTCCTTACAGCGTTATAACAGATGGGACTTCTTTTATTTTGCTAGTTCACGTAAACTGGGTCCCTTCTATTAGAACTGTCATTCTTGTGTTTTTGAAAATTGGTCCATTCAAAGTTGGTTGTGTGACACCAAGCCATGTCGCTTAGCATCAGTGACGGAATCTGGTTTTGTCCGGTCTTTTCCAAAACAATGGCTTCCGGTAAATTTCGCTTATCAGACCTATTTTTAAAAAGCATAAAATTTTAAAGTGGAAATAGAATAAGCTGAGAAACTTACATTAAGAATGCTAAGGAACTGCTTTTTCGTTTCTAAAGACAAACCAATTACGAATAGAAAAAGCCCAGTGGAAAGGATGGAAATCAGCTATTAATTGGAATTGGAAACATTAAAGAGGGCTGCATGAGAAGACCTGTACCTATGTGACTTTCTACTCTGCTATTTGTAAACTAACGTGTACCAAAATTTATGTCTGTGTATGAAATCGGTAGAATAGCTACACAAATGGAGACTAGCGCTCTTCAAGAAGTGTCAATTTCATCAGGAGTTTTACATGGACATGACAAAGATAATCTCTATTTAAACTTTAAATAGAGGCCTGTACTTAAGGGCTACTCTGTGAGAGATTTGCTTTTCTACCATCCCTTATACAGATTAGATAGGTGGGTAGGTAGGCAGATAGACAGATAGATAGATAGATAGATAGATAGATAGATAGATAGATAGATACATACATACATACATACACACACACACACACACACACACACACACACACACACACACAGATAGATACTTAGATACCTAGACAGATATTAAACAGGCAGGAATGGAAACTTTTTTAAAAGTTACTTTGTCAATACCGTTTTCAGGACCTTTTTCTTCTGGGGTTCATAAATCCTGTGAACATGGGATCAATTAAGACACAGGATGTTTTTTTCTTTGCTCTTATCACCTCTAGACTAATTTCTAGGCAATTAAAAAAGTAAAAAATAATATTTGTCACCTTGCTTTTATCTCTGAAGTTACTTAGAGTAGATTACATAGCTTGATGCTAAATAGAATCCACAGACAAGGAAGAGAGTAACAGCGTGTTCACGATTACCCTTCAGAACAGCCATGCCATGACTTGCTGTTTTCTCCATGTATGTTTACCGCTGAGAGGAGAGACCACCTTCTCCAACTCCCTCTCCCCGGCCTCCACCTCCTCCTCCCCTCCAGATGGGAAGGAGGGTAAAAAGAGATAAATTACCAAAGAACTTGAATCCATGGTCAGGCGACTTGCTGATGCCACTGACCAGGTCAGAAAGAGGCCCAAGGACTAAGAAGATGATCCCCTTTTGGTTCCCAGCATCTCTGCTGTCTGTGAGCCTTGAAAGAGTTGCAAAGAATGTTATCACTACCAGCTGGAGCCTGGCACTGGGTCATGTCCTCCACGTCTGCACGACCCAGGCTCCCTCCTGTAAACACCTCTCCCAACTAATAATTTACTGCCTTTGTCTAGTCTCTGTAAGCCCCCTCCCCTGCCTATTCCCACTCTCACTGCATATGAACAAATCAATGAAGCCAAAGATTGTGAGGTCAAACGTTCGGGCAATGGATAATGACAAAGTTTCACCTCAGTTTCCCCTTTAGCATTGTAAGCCTATAGAAGCGGAAAGAAGCTGCTTCTCAGGGAGCTAGGTGGTCAAGGCATTAGCCTCCGGCAGCTCCCGCTGAATAAAAAGCCATTTCCTTTCTCAGTTCTGTGTTCAACAGGTTTTGTCCCCCACCGATCCCACTACACCAGGGCAAGAAATGGAGACACTGTGGGGCTCATAATTCTCAGGAGATTTTGTGGCATGGAAGAATGTTTTACTGTGCTCTAGATTTTAGAGAACAACCATGCCATTGTTGTTCTTATTACATGAACATTTACCTGTAAATTCTCTTCTCCCCTCTAGTTGCCAGTGCAGTAACAACAAACCTAAGATTCATCACTGCAACTATGTATCCTTCATTGTTAGTACCTCTGTGGTTCGTACCACCACAACAATAACGGGATTACAGTCGACAAATTCAAAAACTGTTTAGAAAACGTAATACAGCAAAAGAGAATACAGCCAAAGAGGAAAAAGCCACATTCCTGAAAAATGACAGTAACATACAAAACCTGGCGTATATAAAACAATTCCCGGTAGTGTCATGTGAATTATGTGACTATGTATGTTACATTTTTGGATCTTCAAAAGGAATTAGTGACCTAGAAGAATTTTATGTCCACATAAAAGAGAGCAGAAGTAGCTGTCTCCTGCCAAAATCAACTCTACTTCATCTGGTTTCAGCTCTTTAGCACAAATTAGTAGCTTTGTTAGCGGTTTTTAATGCCTTGGCAGGAAACTAAAATGGGCCCTAAAGCTTTCTAGCTTGAAAATCATGAGTTTATGCTGTTACCGTGCTGATGTTCTGTGCTTGACCATGGTCACCACCACTTCTTAATAGCAGTGCTGAGATTAAAAGAAGAAGAAGGAAAACAAAAACAAACAAAAACAAAAACCTGATTCCAACCTCAGACAATGTCTCCTATACTGCCAGGCTTCCTTCTCAGTAAGCCTCATGGTGGCTTTTCATTAGGGAAATTTCAAATGCATTATATAAGTGTGAATCCAGCCCTCACATTTATGTAAGCAACAAGTACTTTCCACCGTCTGGTTGGCCCTTTGAAATATGACAAGCCTACTAGTCCAAGTCCAGCTCAGAATTCCTTTCCTATACTCTAAGGTCCAAGCTAAAATGAGTAAGTTTATATATACGATTAACAATTCAAATCAGCATTGACTTTTCTGGGGCAGGGGGTTTAAAGTAAATATTTATTTCATATTTTTTTGTTTGTTTGTTTGCCCATCTGGGTGGCTATTGTATATGTTAAAAAAATAATAATAGGTAACGAATGAAATCTGCGTAAAATAAAAACCAAGGGCCTTTTTTGTTTTTTTATTAGTATTTACAGATTGATTTTCAACTTGCACCTGCAATTTCTTATTGTAAGATCTTTTCTTTTTTAAACAAGCGTTAAAAGTCCTGAGAACTGAAGAGCTGTTTATTTTGTTGTTTCTGCTGATATGACTGCTATTACCACAAGCTTAAATAAGAGTGAGTACTTTCTCTCCAGGTAAGTACATCCTGTTCATAGGATTCATGCTTGCTGTGCATACAAGACAAGTTAGTTTTCTTTTCCAAACTTTTTATCATATTAGACTTTAAGTTCTGGGGTACATGTGCAGAGCGTACAAGTTTCTTACCTATGTATACACGTGCCACGGTGCTTTGCTGCATCCATCACCCTCCCATCTACATTTGGCGTTTCTCCTAACGCTATTCCTCGCCTATCCTCCCACACACTCCTTTCCCTCCCCTAGGCGGCAAGCCCCCAACAGGCCCCAGTGTGTCATGATCCCCTCCCTGTGTCCATGTGTTCTCATTGTTCAACTCCCACTTATGAGTGAGAACATGCGGTGTTTGGTTTTCTGTTCTTGTCCCAGTTTGCTGAGAATGATGGTTTCCAGCTTTATCCATGTCCCTTGCAAAGAGCATGGACTCATCCCTTTTTTATGGCTCCACAGTATTCCATGGTGCATATGTGCCACATTTTCTTTATCCAGTCTCTCACTGATGGGCATTTGGGTTGGTTCCAAGGGTTTGCTATTGTGAATGGTGCCTGTGTCTTTATAATAGAGTGCATGTGTCTAAGTGTGCATGTGTCTTTATAGTAGGATGATTTATAAGCCTTTGGGTATATATCCAGTATTGGGATTGCTGGGTCAAATGGTATTTCTATTTCTACATCCTTGAGGAATCACCACACTACCTTCCACAATGGTTGGACGAATTTAAACTCCCACAAACAGTGTAAAAGCATTTCGATTTCTCCAGATCCTCTCCAACATCTGTTGTCTCCCGCTTTTTTAATGATCGCCACTCTAACTGGCGTGAGATGGAATCTCGCTGTGGTTTTGATTTGCATTTCTCTCATGACCAGTGACAATGAGCTTGTTTTCATACTTTGGTTGGCTGCATAAATGTCTTCTTTTGAGAAGCGTCTATTCATATCTTTCATCCACTTTTTGCGGGGGTTGTTTGGTTTTTTCCTTAAAAATTTAAGTTCTCTGTAGATTCGGGATATCAGTCCTTCGTCACATGGATAGATTGCAAACATATTCTCCCGTTCTGCAGGAACGTTTTCCCAAAAACATTTGTTAACGAGTGAATCCTTTCCCCATTGCTTGTTTTTGCCAGGCTTGCCAAAGATCAGATGGACGTAGATGGGTGGAGTTATTTCTGAGGCCTCTCTTCTGTTTCACTGGTCAATCTATCTCTGTTTTGGTACCAGTACCGTGCTGTTTTGATTACTGCAGCCTTGTAGTGCAGTCTGAAGTCAGGTAACATGATGCCTTCAGCATTTTTCCCCCCCTTAGGATTGTCTTGGCTTTTTTGGTTCCATAGGAAATTTAAGGTGTTTTTTTCCCAATTCCGTGAAGAAAATCAATGGTAGATTGACGAGGATAGCATTGAAGGTATAAATTACTTTGGGCAGTATGGGCATTTTCACAATAGTGATTTTTCCTAATCATGAGCATGGAGTGTTTTTCCATCTGTTTGTGTCGTCTCTTACTTTGTTGAGCAGCGGTTTCTAGTTCTTCTTGAAGAGGTCTTTCACATCCCTTGTTAGTTGTATTCCTAGGTGTTTTATTCCTCTTGTAGCAGTTGTGAATGGGAGTTCACTCATGATTTGGCTATTTGTCTGTTATTGGTGTACAGGAAGGCTTGTGATTTTTGCACATTGATTTTGTATCCCGAGATTTTGCTGAAGTTGCTTATCAGCCTAAGGAGATTTGGACTGAGA
>NW_016108539.1:0-1155 GCF_001604975.1 Cebus imitator
CGTGCCGCCACTACACGGCGAGTAAGAGGACCCAGCAGCAGAGGCACCACACCGGGAACAAGAGGACGCTGCATTGCTCTGGTTGCTAGTAGGGAGCGTGTTGCCACTACACTGTGAGCAAGAGGGCCCTGCAGTGCCCTAGCTGCCAGCAGGTGATACCCATCACCGCAGTGTAAGAGGGCCCTGCAGTTGCCTTAGCCGCCAGAAGGGGGCGCGGGCACAGCACCGTGGGCAAGAGCGGCCTGCAGTGCCCGGACGCCAGCAGGGGGCGCCCGAGCCCGCCTTTTCAGATGGTGTCGCGGCGCCGGCGTGCGTGGCGTCGTGGCGTGCCGGTGTGCGTGGCGTCGCCGCGCCCCGCCAGCGTGCGGAGTTGCGTTCCCGTAGTGCCGACCTGGGGACACCGCGAGGATGGAGCTGCGTTCTCCTCCGCACGGACCTAGGAGGCACGGCCTCGCTTTGGGACTACTCGGCCGCGTCCACGGTGAGCAAAATCCTTCCTGTTTGCAGCCCTGACTGCTTAGGGCCAGAGACTGGTACGAGGATCTCGGGGTGGAAAACTGGACGCCAAAAGCCCCTCTGAGTCCTGCGCACCGGGGTTCTCCCCCCAAGGCCAGGCGGCTGCAGCGCGAGGTGCGCACCACGGCCTCGGAACACAGAGCGTTCCTGAGGCAGACGTGACCTCCGAAATACGAATCCAACACCCGCGGTGCTCGTGTAGAAAACACGCGTGACTGTTACTGTGAAGTCCGCACGCTCGCGCGGCCCGGCCGGTGCAGCAGGTTTCAGAACCCGCGCCGACGTCAGTGCAGACGTGGAAACTCCCCTGGTTGGGGCTTGGGGTGAGGATTAGGGCCAGGGGTTAGGGGTAGAGCTGGGGGTCACCGGCTAGGGGTTAGGATGTAGCGCTTAGAAGAATTTTAGACAAAAGAAATTTAAACGGTGTATTTGAGCAAACGAATGGTTCATGAATCACAGCTGAAGCCCCAGAACGGGAAACAGGGCGGGGGCCTGGAGCTCTTAGTGGCGGCAGCTGAGCGAGGTCCGTCCTTGGCTCCAGCCAGGCGACCGCCCGTCGTGGGGATGGAGCCCTCCGCGTCCCTGGTCCTACAGCCAACTGGCGGCTGGGCTTTTTGTCACTGACTGGTTGGTTGGTTC
>NW_016108539.1:3924-4798 GCF_001604975.1 Cebus imitator
TCTAATATAATAATCACACCGTGCCCTAACATTACTGTGATGTCCATACCGTGCCCTAACACCAATGTAATATCCACACCACACTCTAACGCTAATCTGATATCCACACTGTTGCTTCTAATATGATGTAATACTGTCCACACGGTGCCCTAATGCTAATGTAATATCTGCACTGTTCTCCAACACCAATATCATATGTACACCATGCCCTAACACTGGTATTCACACCATGCCCTGACACTGATAGCCACACCATGCCCTGACACTGACACCCGCACCGTGCCCTGATAGCCACACGGTGCCCTGACACTGATGTATCCACACAGTAGCTTCTACTACTATGAAATATAATATCTATTTGGTGGAGTCTGTTGACATTGAGCCTCTTATAAGGGTTCACAGCTTTGGATGAAGCGTAGCCTCTGTAGTGGATTTTGATGATGTCTCTGCTTTTCTGGCATAGTACTGATATGGTTGTTTTAAAAAGCAATTTACTTTTTAATAATGTCATACTTCTAGGAAACTTGCAGTAGCAGTACAAAATACAACGTGTTTCTTTTCTTAGATTCCCAGCAGTTATTGCTGTACCACATCTGCAGTGTCCCGCAAAATACTCCTGTATATTTTACCCAAAGCATGAACGCTGTCCCAGGTCACCACCACATAACCCCTAGATCAGGAAATCAGCACGGCTCCTACGTGGTAATTCAGTCCACAAACTCATTTCACTTTTACCTCCTGCCCCACCTGGGAGTATAATGTGCTTTTTGATTCTGATCCAGTTTTCCTGGCACTGTCCCCAAGACTTTCCTGCATATTTATGATCTTGACACATTTAAAGAGCTTACAAGTTTTTGTTTGAACACCTGCTTTC
>NW_016108539.1:7173-8926 GCF_001604975.1 Cebus imitator
TATTTGGCTTTGTTTGATTTCCTTGATTAATGTCTTACAGTTTGCCCCATCTAAGTCTTGCCCTTTGATTACGTTTATTTCTAAATGTATTATTGCTATTGGTATGATTTAAAGTGGAATTTTTATGATTCTGTTTTCGGATTATTCATTGCTATTGTATACATATAAAATGGATTCTTTAGCGAGGCACGGTGGCTCACACCTGTAAGTCCAGCACTTTGGGAGGCCAAGGCAGGCAGATTACCTGAGGTCAGGAGCTCAAGACCAGCCTGGCCAACATGGCAAAAGCCTATCTCTACTGAAAATACGAAATTAGGCAGACCACCGTTGATTTACTGGGATAAAAAATCATGTTCATGGTGTTTGATGCTTTCAAAATGCTGTTGGTTTAAATTTGCTGTTATTATGTTGAAGATTCCTAAGTCTACATGTCTGAGGTTATAGATCAGTCCTTGACATGGCGTGGCGCTGAGTAGGATAGCGAAGGATGGGATTGTGAACAGACTGCGGTTAGTGTTTACAGATTTAGTGTGTCAGGGTATCACAGAATCAGGAGATACGGGTTTAAGGGTTAAGAGTTTACCAATTGAATATTATAGCATAAAGGCTGCAAGGAGGAGGTTCCAGTTGGTGGTTGGGAGCTGCATAGTAGAGATGGGTGGGAGAGATCAGGTGCGGAACAGGGTCAGGTTGAGAGGTCAGGATTACAGTGAAGGGTTAGGGTGAAAGGTTTGTGAGGTTTAGGATTAGGGTTACAGTAAGGGTTAGAGTAAGTTTCAAGTTAAGTCTGAAGACTGTGTTGAATGAATTTTTGCGTAAGTTGTAAAATACACATCCATGTTCATTTTATTTCCTATGGTTTCCAATTAATTGTCCCTTCTTCATTTTTAGAAACACATGGGCTGGTGGGCTCCATGTCAGTTTGCATTTCCAGAACAATGGCCCTGAACACTTCTTCCTCTGACTTTAAGGGCACTTGCCCACCGCCAGCGAGGGCCCTGCAGTGCCCCCGGCTGCCAGCGGAGGGTGCACGAGCCCTGCTTTTCTAATCCCGGAGGCCACAGTGTCCTGCCCATTTCCTCCGCATAGGCCCCTGCAGGTTCTCCTCAGCACAGACCAGGGGACACCCCTCACTTTGGGACACCTTGAACCCGCATCCACGGTGAGTAAAATCTTTCCTGTTTGCCGCCGTGACTGCTGAGGGACAGAGACCCTTCATGTGGAAAATTAGAAACCAAAAACCACGGTGAATCCTGCGCAGCCAAGGTTGTTTCTCTGCACCCAAGGCGAGGCAGCCACGGGGCCATGCTGCAGGCGTGGAACAGAAATGCTGCATCAGGACAGCAAATGGAACACTGCCACACTGATAATAACCCTTTATAATACCAGTCATACTCCTCCTGTGGTGCTGGTGTAGCACCCGTTATACAGACGTCACACCCATTAAGGGAACGCAGCAGTCGCCGTGCAGGTCCGATCCCGGGAACGCGGATGTGTCTCTCAGAGTGCACAGAACGCCTGTGAGTGCACACGTACCACCCAGAACACCCGCGACACAGTCAGACCAATGCAGCACCCGTCACTCATATAACGCCCAGAACATGCATGTGTCCCTCAGAGCGCACACATATTACCCAGAAAGCCTGTGACAACATCAGACTCAGACTGCACACCTATTGCCTGGAACGCAAAAGTGACACCAACTATCCCAACATCTGTCACACCCATATAACCCCCGGAACACGCATGTGTC
>NW_016108539.1:12066-13969 GCF_001604975.1 Cebus imitator
TTTGTATTTTTGGTAGAGATGGGGTTTTACCATGTTGGCCAAGCTGGTCTTGAACTCCTAACCTCAAGTGATTAGCTGGGACTACAGGTGTGCACCACCATGCCTGGCTAATTTTTGTATTTCTGGTAGAGACGGGGTTCTGCTATGTGGTCATGGGCGGTCTTCAACTCCTGGACTGAACTCAAGTGATCCACCTGTCTCAGCCTCCCCATGTGCTGGGATTACAGGCATTAGCTACTGTGCTGGCCTATTTTTAGCTTTTTGAGGAAATACCAAACTGTGTTAAAAGTAGGCTGCACCAGCTTATATTCCACATGGAGTATTTAAGGGTTGTGATTTCTCTCCGATCTTGCCAACACTTGTCATTTTACATTTCTTGGATCATAGCCTTTCTAGTGTGTGTGAAGGAGTATGTCACTGTGGTTTCAGTTTAGATGGCCATAATGATAACGGTATTGATCATCTTTTCATGTGCTTTCCATTTGCATGTCTTATTGAAGGAGCGTGTGTTCAACTGTTTCTCCATTCTGTAATTTGGTTGTTTTTGTTGTTGAGTCACACAAATTATACGTTGTGGTTAACAGACTGGTGTTAGATATGTAACGTTAGATGTTTTCTTTCTGTGGGTTGTTCCTTTACTTTCTTTTCTTTTTTTGAGATGGAGTCTTGCTCGGTTGCCCAGGCTGGAGTGCACATTACACAGTCTCGGCTCCCTGCAACCTCCACCTCCCAAGTTCANTATTAGTGGAATGAACTAATGTAAGAGTGAATGAACGGCTGCGTGCGGTGGCTCATGCCTGTAGTCCCAGCACTTGGGGGGGCCCAGGCGGGCAGATTGCTTCAAGTCAGGAGTTCGAGACCAGCCTTGCCAACATGGTAAAACTCCATCTCTACTAAAAACACAAAAATTAGCCAGGCATGGTGGCGCACCTGTAATCCCAGCTACCCAGGAGGCTGAGGCAGGAGAATCGATTGAACCCGGGAGGTGGAGGTTGGACTGGGTTGAGATCATGCCACTGCACTCCAGCCTGGAAAGAGCAAGACTCTGTCTCAAAAATAAATAAAAATAATTTTTAAAAAGAATGCATGAAAGACAAGAAGGCCTAGAGAGAAGGAATAAGTGATAGTAATCAATAGTACACAAGGGAAATCATAGTGAATGAGAATTTATTTGTAAATTTCAGGGTAGCTAGAAGGATTGTCGTGTTCCCAATACAGAAAATAAATATTTGGGCTGATGACTATCTCAGTTACCTGTAATGATCATTACATACTGTCTACATCAGGGGTCCCCACACCCCCTGGCTGCGAATCAGTACCAATCTGAAGCCTGTTAGGAACTGGACAGGCAGCACAGCAGGTGAGCAGCGGGCAGGCATGTGAGGCTTCACCTGTGTTTACAGCCACTCCTTATTGTTCACATCACCACTTAAGCTCCACCTCTAGCTCAGTGGCAGCATTAGATTCTCATAGGAGGGCAAACCCTGCCATAAACAGCACATGCAGGGGATCTAGGCTGCATGCTGCTGCTTTTTTTTTTTTTTTTTTTAAAAGATGCAGTCTCACTCTGTTGCCAGGCTGGAGTACAGTGGCACGTTCTTGGCTCACCACAACCTCCGCTTTTTGGGTTCAAGCGATTCTCCTGCCTCAGCCTCCTGAGTAGCTGGGATTACAGGCACATACCACCACGCACAGCTAATTTTTGTATTTTTTTAGTAGAGACGGAGTTTCACTATGTTGGCCAGGCTGGTCTCAAACTCCTGACCTCATGATCCACCTGCTTTTGCCTCCCAAAGTGCTAGGATTGAAGGCATGAACCACCACGACCTGCAGCTGCATGCTTCTTATGAAAATCTAATACCTGATGGTCTATCACAGTCTCCCATCGCCCCCAGAGGGACCA
>NW_016108539.1:16029-17045 GCF_001604975.1 Cebus imitator
GCCCGGCATGTGTGTTAACTTCTAACCTTTCCCTGCCCAGGCACAGATTCTCATGACCCACGCATTCCACATCCTGCCCCAGGCTGATTCGATCGTGGTGCTGGCAGATGGGGCCATTATAGAGATGGGTTCCTACCAGGAGCTTCTGCACAAGAAGGGGGCCCTCATGAGTCTTCTGGATCAAGCCAGACAGCCAGGAGACAGAGGAGAAAGAGGTACTAGGTGGGCTTTGCTGATTCTCCGTGCCTGGCTCTTGCCACCCTTGGGGAAAAAGGCTCAAAGGGTCCTACTGGCAAGAGTGGAGTGCCGTGGTCACACCCTCCCTGCAGGCCCATGCCCAGAAGCAGACGGCTCTCTAGTAGGTCCCCTCTCTCCAAGAAGAGCCAGTAACAACCATCTACTAGCCAGGGGCTGTGCTAAGTGCTTCTGTGAAAAATACACTATTTCATTTGATTCTCAGAGTGCCCTCAGAGGCGTGTGAAGTTACTGCTGTCATTTTACAGATGAGCAAATAACGTTAAATCAGTTGCCCAAGGTCTTCAGATTAGAACCTGAGTGTGTCCAACTCCAGAGTCTATGCTTGCAGTTGCTATGGAGACAGCACAAGAAGGTTTTGATGCCTAGAAAGCTACAGCATGCCAGCTAGAATTTCTAATAATCCAAAGAACACAAAGTCCGCTGGATACATGGCAAGGTTCTGGAAGTAGAGTTGCCAAGCCAAGCTCACCCACAATGAAAAGTAGCAACTCGTAGCACATCACATGTATTAGCTCACTGAATCAACATGATGCCCCTGTGAGGCTGGGACTAGAATCATTTCCATTTCACAGATGAGGAAACTGAGGCCCAAAAGTTAAGGAACTAGTCCCAGGTTACATGGCTTATAAGTGGCAGCACTGGGATTTGCACCCAAGCAACTTGATTCCAGAGAATGTGTTTTTTAATCACTAGGCTTTTTACTATCCCTGCATGACAGAGCAAGGAGTCACCCAGGTCTCCCTCAAGCTCAGACTTTG
>NW_016108539.1:19305-21273 GCF_001604975.1 Cebus imitator
AGCCAGACTGGTTGCAGCTCAGCATTTGCTTTATTTGAACATGGTTTAAACAGTTGGCTGCCTTCGATTGGCTGAAATTCAGTGATTGACACATGAGTAGGTTGCAGTCTGTTTGTGTAGGAGTCCAGTTAATTCACGGTTCACTATGTATGGGAAAACCTTTAGGCCAAACCTAAAGTATGTAAGGAGGCAGCTTTAGGCTAAACTTAATAACAGGTAGGTAGACCAGTATATATAGATATACAGATACGTAGATAAATGGATGGATGGATAGATACTACCCCATCTTGACAGCTGAGGAAACTGAGGTACACAGGTTAAGTCGGCTCACTCATCCACAGATAAGACATTCAAAAAGTCTTCAACATCTGAATTGTGCATAATTTATGTTCTGTCAGTTGGACTGACAAATCTGATGGTAAACAGTAGGGGCAAACCAATTGCACCAAAGTTTAAGCCAAAATGAAAATTCTGAGAACAGGATGGGTGCAGCGGCTTATGCCTGTAATCCCAGCACTTCGGGAGGCTGAGGTGGGCGGATCGCTTGAGCTCAGGAGTTTGAGACCAACCTGGGCAACACAGCATGACCCTGTCTCAAAAAAAAAAAGAAAATTTTGCGAACAGAGTTCCAATGGCAAGCAAACTAAGTTCATCCTGTGAAATGGCATCAAAAGAATGGGCTTGCTTGACTCTGAGGTAGTAGATGGCATTTAGCTGGGTGCCACACAGGGAGAAGAGAAGTGTGATATCAGGTCAGTATTCTGTTGGATGGATGGATGAAAGACTGAATGAATGAATGATGAATGAATGGAGAGTATACCCTGAGCTCAGTCGCTATCAGTGGGCCTGAGGGTTGGGTGCATACACCCCACTACTGGGAGAGACACTGACTTCATCTTTATTTCCTCTCAACAACAGGTCCATCAAGTCAATCCTTGAGAAGGACTATACTGCTTCATTAGCCCAGAGAGGGGTTCCTCTATATGACCCTGACAGGACAGCATGGCCAACAGGAAAGGACAGTGTGCAACAGCAGGGTAAGCACCAGCCTGGCCCACTGCTCCCCACCCACTGCTGCCACCGCCAGGGGCCCAAGTCCTCCCACCAGATGTAGCAGTTGATAGTGGTGATACTCACCTTTCTTGAACACCTACTATGTGCCAGTGGAATTCTAGACCTTCATTTTCTTAATCCTCACAACCACTCTAAAAAATAGATATGATAGCTCTATTTTAGACACACACAAAAAATCTTTTAAAATTTATTTTTGAGACAGTGGCTCAGTCACTTACCCACCCTGGACTGCAGTGATGTAATCACAACTCACTTGCAGCCAAGTTAAAAGACTTGTCTGTGTCCTCATCGCTAGCTAGCCTCAAATCTAGGCCAGTCTAAGTGTGAAGCTTGTCATGTTTCTCCTCTTCTATCCTGCTACGTACCTCCACCCACCTACTTATCCATCCCATCATCCACACACCCACCCATCCGTCCATCCATCCCATCCGTCCACCGACCTACTCCTTTATCCAACCCATCCATGTAACCCAGCTAATACATACCAACCATTCCCTCACCTACGCATCTGTTTAGCCGTTCATTCATTCATTCATCTTTCCATCCATTCACTCACTCATCCACATACCGACCTACCTAGCTACCAACTCATTTATTCACCCACCCACCCCCTCATTCATCCAGCAAACACATACACAATGCCCACGATGTGCCAGGCTAAGTCTGGTGGAGATTGGATGGATACTAGTGAGGATAGATGGAGAGACAATAGTTAGGCTAATAAGCAAGCTATATCTGATAACAGTAAGTGCTATAAAGAAAATAAGAATGGGCCAGGTACAGTGGCTCACACCTGTAATCCCAGCCCTTTGGGAGGCCGAGGCGGGTGGGTCACGAAGTCGGCATTTTGAGACCAGCCTAGCCAACATAGCTAGCCAACATAGTGAAACCCCG
>NW_016108539.1:22448-26988 GCF_001604975.1 Cebus imitator
TGGGAGACCGAGGAGGGAGGATCGCTGGAGGCCAGGGGTTTGAGATCAGCCTCTGCAACATATCCAGACTCTAGTTCTTTAAAAATAGGAAAATTAACAAGGCATGGTGGTACAAACCCATAGTCCAGCTGTTTGCGAGGCTGAGGTGGGAGATTACTTGAGCCTAGGAGTTCAAGGCTGCAGTGAGCCATGATTGTGCCAGTGTACTCCAGCCTGGGTGACATGAGCAATGAAGAAAAAGACCCTGTCCTAAAATAAGTAAGGAATGCTGGGCACGGTGGATCATGTGGTCAGGAGATCAAGACCATCCTGGCTAACACGGTGAAACCCTGTTTCTACTAAAAATACAATTTAAGTAGCCAGGTGTGATCGCACGTGCCTGCAGTCCCAGCTATTTGGGAGGCTGAGGCAGGAGAATCACTTGAACCCGGGAGGCGGAGGTTGCAGTTGAGCTGAGATCACACCATTGCAGTCTAGCCTGGGTGACAGAGTTGAGACTCTTGTCTCAAAAAAGAAAAAAAAATATATGAATACTAATTCATTGGGGATTGTATAGGAGATGGACCTCCTGTTGGGAGGAACAGAGGGAGAACCTGTGGGGTCTTCGTGGTGGTTCCCTCTGCCCATTGGCGTGTTTTCTGAGAGCCTTGCCTGGCCTCAACTCATCCCTCCCTCCAGGGGCTCTCTCTGCCTCCCTCTCCCTCCTGTGTGCTACAGGTGAAGGCTGCAGTGTACCTTGCCTACCTGTGGCCCATGGAAACCCACCCTCTGCTTCTATGCGCTCTTCCTCTTATTTTGCCAACAAGCGGCCTACTTCTGCCAGGGCTATTGGCTGAGCCTGTGGGCAGACAACCCTGCAGTGGGTGGGCAGCAGACACAGGCAGCTTCTCAAAGTGCGGCCCCAGGATCAGCAGCAGTCTCACCTGGGGACTAGTTAGCAATGTACACTCTTAGGCCCCAGCCCAGGCCTAACTCACTTTGTGAGTCAGCCCATGAATCTAGGTTTTAATCCTCCAAGTAATTCTGATGCACACAAATGTTTAGGAACCACTGGCTTACCTCTGTTTGGTCGCATTTTGCACATGCTCTTTTTCCAGGACAGGTCAGATGGCCACTAGCCATCATATCATCTCACCTTAGCAATTCAACACGTAAAATGTTTCTCCAGCTCATTAGTCCCATATTAATCCCAGAGAAGGTTCTGATTGGCCCTTTGTGGATGTTGTATGCATCTCTGAACTCATCACAGTAACTGAAGGAAAAGTAGACTCTGATAGGCTAAGCTATGTCATGTGACCACCTCTCTGATCAGGTCCCATGATTGACAGTACCCCAGCCCCTTCCCACAGGAAACCAGAATAGAAGAAAAACACCATAGATAAAAACCCTGGCTAGGGCCTGGCATGGTGGCTCACACCTGTAATCTCAGCAGTTTAAGGCCAGCCTGACCAACATGGTGAAACCCCATGTCTGCTAAAAGTACAAAAATCAGTTGGGCATGGTAATGCGTGCCTGTACTCCCAGCTTATTCAGGAGGCTGAGGCAGGAGAACTGTTTGAACCCAGGAGGTGGAGGTTGCAGTGAGCCAAGACTGCACCACTGCAGTCCAGCCTAGGTGATGGAGCAAGACTCCGTCTCCAGAAACAAAAAACAAAACAAAAAAGAAATATCTGGTATCATCCAGGATGAAGAGACGATCCACCCACTGGGTCTGTCACTAGGAATAGGGACAGTGTTGAATGAATGACTTAATAAGCCAGTGAGTAAGGCAAACTCCCAAAGTGCCATCGTGCCAGGGACATCACCTTGTGTAGTCCATGATGATGATGAGCCGGTGGGCAACGGTGAAGACAGTGCAGCCTTTGAACTGCGTCTGAATGGTGGACTGAATGAGGTCGCCCATTTCCAGGTCCACGGCCGCCGTGGCCTCATCCAACACAACAATATTCATCTTGCTCAGCAGGGCCCGAGCCAGGCACACAAGCTGGCGCTGCCTAAAAGACCAGGAGACAGTGTTGGGTCAAACCACCCCGACCCTGAACCTAGACGCAGGCTGGGAGAAGTGAGACGAGACACTCTGTGTTCCCTGACTAGGAAAGCCCGTCCACTCCCAACATCTGTGCCTGCAGCAGACATCACTGATCAATCTGAACACATCTCCTACTCAGCAAGATGCAGGTTCATAATCATTCTCAAAACTGGCTCACACCTACAAACCCAGCACTGTGGGTGGCCAAGGTGGGAGGATTGCTTGCAGCCAGGAGTTGGAGACCAGCCTGGGCAACAAAGCAAGACCGACCTCTCTCCAAAAAAACAAAAATAAAAAAATTAGCTGGATGTGGTGGCACACTTCTGTAGTCTGTTACTTCAGAGGCTGAGGCAGGAGGATTGCTCAAGTCCATGAGTTCAAGGCTGAGCTCGAGCCACTGTACTCCAGCCTAGGCAACAGAATGAGACCCTGTCTCTCAAAAAAAAAAAGCCAGGCACAGTGGCTCACACCTATAGCCCAGCACTCTGGGAGGCCAAGGCGGGTGGATCATTTGAGGCCAGGAGTTCAAGACCAGCCTGGCCAATGTGTTGATGCTCTGTCTCTATTAAAAATGCAAAAATTAGCTGGGCATGGTGGTGGGCACATGACATCCTAGCTACTTGGGAGGCAGAGGCAGGACAATTGCTTGAGCCTGGGGGTGGAGGTTACAGCTGAGATTGTGCCACTGCACTTCAGCCTGGGTGACAGAGTGAGACCCTGCCTCAAAAACATAAAAAGATCTCATATTCATGCATCCCTATCCAACTGTGGGGCCATGACAGTTGCCTCTGCACTCAGACGTGTACCTTGTTTTGGCCAATGGGACGCTAGCAAACATGAGGCCAGCCGGAAGACTACTGCGAGATGCACATGGGAGTTTGTGTGCTCTTGTGCCCCTGTGATCGCCATGACAACATGCCCAAGCTGGTCTGCTGGAGAATGAGGAATGCACACGTACCCTTCTTGCGCCACCTGAGGCCAAGTAGATGAGCCGACAGCCAGCTGATCCCGAGACATGATGTGAGCCCAGACAACTGCCCGACTGCCCTTGCCAGGGAGCAGAGATCACTGCTTTACGGCTGAATGTGACTGAGACTCTGTGGTTGGTTGTCATGGAGACGGATAACCAAACCAGAACCAGGCACTGACAACACCAGAATGGGACCCCAGAGGTTCCCCTGCTGTGCCAGGCGTTAATGCTCTAGTTGCGGGGTCATGGACAGATCTCCAGTATCCTGGGAGAAGGACCAAGACAGCTGGGGACGTGGGGCTCAGAGCAGAGCTAGTGACCAACCGGTACAGAAGCCTTTCTATAGCTTAACAACTGATGGCCACTGTCAACTGAATGGAGCTGGTGTGTATAAAAGGAAATGCATTGTCCATCCTGGTTATTCTACCTCATGGTACAAAGAGCCTGTATTAAGACCCATTTTCAAGATAGAGAAACTGAGGCTCCAAAAGCTGAAGGGACAAATGGGACATCTGCAGCACAACTGGGACTCAAATCCAGGTCTGACACAGATCTGGACAGAATATTCAAACACCCCTACTGAGGTGGCACCTAGCAGACCTTACCTGGTGTTCCTCAGTCTACCCCTGCCTACCTGAGGTTCTGTCCACCTTCTGCGCACTCGTGGTCCAGCCTATCGGGAAGGGCTGACAAGCAGTCCTTCAGGTGAGCCAGCTCCAGGGACGTCCAGACTTCATCTGAGTACTGGCTAAACGGGTCCAGCTTCATGCAGAAGGAACCTGAAAACAACAGGGTCCTGTCAGAAAGAGAGTGGTGGCATGGGATGGCTACGTCACGCTGACATAGACAGAGAAGGGGTGAGACATAAGGACTTCTGGCCAGGACTGGTGAAGGTGGGGTTTCAGAGCCCTTGGAATCACTGTTTCTGGTGATGTTAATAATGGAGAAAAAGGCCGGGTGCAGTGGCTCACACCTGTAATCCCAGCACTTTGGGGGGCTGAGGTGGGCACATCACTTGAGATCAGGAGTTCAAGACCAGCCTGGCCAACATGGCAAAACCCGGTCTCCTTTGTATTTTGTAAAAATACAAAAATTAGCCAGGCGTGGTGGCATACACCTCTAGTCCCAGCTACTCCAGAGGCTGAAGCAGGAGAATCACTTGAACCCAGGAGGCAGAGGTTGCAGTGAGCTGAGATCAGGCCACTGCACTCCACTCTGGGTGACAGAGCAAGACTGTCCCCCTCCCCCCAATAAATTCCTTAATAATGGAAAAAAAAGTCTGGAAAATCAGCGTGGCAGAATAAGACAGATTTCCTTTCCATACAACTTCCTTGAGCCTTCAATATGCACGTGGGTTGAGAACCTTCCAGAAGTGAGAGGTAAATCCTAATGGTAAAGTCCTGTGGATTTCTGTCCTCCACCTCCAAAAGAGAATCTTCTAAGAAACTTTAGGGAAGATTACACTAGAAGGCAACATATTAAGGAATCCATCTGCAGGGATTGATCTAGAAAATCCTTATTTTGGTCAGGCATGTTGGCTT
>NW_016108539.1:27368-35908 GCF_001604975.1 Cebus imitator
TAGCTGAACTCTGGGTATTCATGGATATAAAGATGGGAACAACAGAACGGGAGCCTCCGAAAGTAAGGAGAGATGGGGGAGGGTAATGGCTGAGAAACTCTCTCTCGGGTACTCTGTTCAATATTTGGGTGATGAGATCCATAGAAGCCCAAGGGTCATCATTACACAATATAACCATGTAACAAGCCTGCACGTGCGCCCTGTGATCTAAAATTCAAAAGAAAACATTCTTATTTCTTGTCTAGTTCTTAGAAGGGTTAGAGATTCTCAGTCTGACTCTGACAAGAGAGAGAGAAGACAGTATCCTTTTGGGTTTTTCTGGATGCTCAGAAAACTACCACTTGCAGGGACAGAAGTCGGGAGTGATACTCAGTGATTTTCCACATTGTTAATCATATGCTAAGAGGAAATGCAGGGAAGCAGCAGCATAGCCTAATCAATAAAAATAATGAAGGCCAGGTGCGGTGGCTCATGCTTGTAATCCCAGCATTTTGGGAGGCCAAGGTGGGCAGATCATTTGAGCCCAGGAGTTGAAGAGCAGCCTGGATAACATGGTGAAACCCATCTCCACAAAAAATAAAAAAACAAATTAACTGGGTGTGGTGGCATGTGCCTGTAGTCCCAGCTACTCAGGAGGCTGGGTTGGGAGAATCGTTTGAGCCTGGGAGGCGGAGATTGCAGTGAGCCGGGATTGCATGGAGGTCAGACTTCAGAAAAAAAAGACCGTGCTTCAGGAAGAAAAAAATGAAGTAGGGCCACAAGTATGTTCGTCCCAAAACTAGACACACATCACTGTTAGGGCCACAAGTATATTTGTCCCAAAACTAAACACAATCATAGGGCATGCCACCCCTGGCTCACCCCCCGAGTGACACCCAGACCCCACCTGGGGGATGAGGTGATCTTGGCAATGTTGATGTCATCAATGATGATCGCTCCGTCAGCAGACTTGTTGACTGAAAGAAGCCCAGGGTCAGGGACAACTTCCCTGCTCCCGTCCGCCCCATGATGCCAACCTGCAGGATAGAAGGGACCAGGTGTGGTGGGCATGCTGGCATCTGGACTTGGCCCTGTGCCACAGTGCCCTTATCTCTGCCCTACCTCAGGCATCGGTCATCTCGGCAACGCAACTCCACACCCCCTCCCTCACCCACTGCCCAGAGACACTCCTTTAAGGGTGTTTTGGCCAAGGGTCAAGAAGGACACTCTTCCTTTTGCCAGGCTCCCAAAAGGAATTCCTCAGCTTTTTATAGGTTACTAGAGACCTCAAAAGAGACACACAAGAGGCAGAAGGAATTTCCAACAAAGCCCTATTTGTTTCGACTCGGTAACTATTTACTAATAATTAGGTATTTCCTCATTTCTCCACACTGTTTTTCACACCTCTGATGGTGAGTTTCCCTTCATAAGCTGTTGAAATACCTGAAAGATTCAAGCAGATCTTCTGTGCCCTTTGCCATGACCTGGTCTCCACACGTCCTCCTTTGAAGGAATTAGGTTCCCCAGTTAATGGCCAATAATGATGTTACTCATCTCCAATTCTCCCTGGGCTTTGGAGGATGAGCTTCCTCTACCCTTTTACAGGGGTGTCACAGAGCAGCATGCATGCAAAAATTCTCATGACATAACATAAGCCATGAAGACTTAGCAAGGGCCAGGCGCAGTGGCTCATGCCTATAATCCCAGCACTTCAAGAGGCCAAGGCGGGTGGATCGCCTCAGTCAGGAGTTTGAAACCAGCCTGGCCAACGTGGTGACAAACCCTGTCTCTACTAAAAATACAAAAATCAGCCAAGCGTGGTGGCATGTACCTGTAGTCCCAAATACTCAGGAGACTGAAGCAGGAGAATCACTTGAACCCGGGGGATGGAGGTTGCAGTGAGCCGAGATGATGCCACTGTATTCCGGACTGGGCAACAGAGTGACCCTATCTCAGAAACCACCACCCCCGCCCCCCCCCAAAAAAAAATAACGTCCAGGGGCCAGGCATGGTGGCCGACTCCTATAATCCCAGCACTTTGGGCGTCTGAGGTGGGCAGATCGCTTGAACTCAAGAGTTGCAGACCAGCCTGGGCAACATACCAAGATCCCATCTCTACGAAAAATATAAAAATAAGCCGGGCATAGTGGCACACGCCTGTAGTCCCAACCACTTGTAGCCCCCCCCACTTGGGAAGCTGTGGTTGCAGCGGGCTGAGATCACACTACTGCACTCTGGCGTGGGCGACAGAGTGAAACCCTGTCTCAAAAAAAAAAATCCACATCTGTGGGCTCATTTGGTCTCTGGGCTCTCACTTAAGCTTTCACTTCTACAAGTTGGATGCGCTCTAACGACTTTTACTGCCACAATCCACTCCCAACCCCTGCAACAGCCATTCAAGTGGGAGTGTGGAGCTGTAAGTGACAGGGCAGATGCCACAGCTAGGTTCATCCACCTGGTGGTGCCCGACTGGGAATGGGGGGTGATGTGTACCCACCTTTTGTCCTCCACTGATGTGCCTGAGAACAAAATCCAGGTCTCCGTAGCACCGGCAGTAGTTCCAGAATTCCACTCAGCCCACCTGGAGCCAGCTGCTGGGCAGAGCTGTTTCCTGGATTTGTCAAGGTGGCTTTGATCACAGCAGAGGGAGAGAGTAAGGAATTCCCAGTCCATCCTAGAAAGCTGTGACTCCCCCAACCTCCCCTCCCTCTCACTCTGCTCCCCAAGGTGGCCTCCCAGGCCTCAGCACTGGGGGTTTGCTGTTTCCCCACGTGACCCCCGCATCCTGCAGATCTCTGATCGATGCGGAGGGCTCTCAGGCCCGCATCCCTGTCCCCTCCCACGCTGCCTTCTCCTTCTGGGCACTGCCCGCCTCCGGCCCTCTCAGGGCTCATGTACTCGAGTGTATTCTGTCTCCCACGCTCACTGCACCATCTACACAGTGAGGACAGGCTCTAATTGTTCACCACTGTATCCCAGGGCTCAGAGCACACAGTAGGTGGACATAAGAGTGACACAGTTGCTAATATAGAGGGTGAACCAGTGGTAGAAGGCACAGAGACTGAGGGAAGGAACATCATCTCTCAGTAGGTCAGCAAAACCCTTTGTAAAGCTGTCATCTCTCTGAAATAGAAAGCGGCTGACTAGACCATAGTTGTTCACTTTTGTCTGCCAGAATTAATCTGATGTTCATGTTCACCTTTCTCTTAAAATAATTGTACAACTGACTTGTATCGAAATGGTTCTTTTTATTTTTGTGAAACGGAGTCTCGCTCTGTTACCCAGGCTGGAGTGCGGTGGCGTGATCTCGGCTCACTGCAACCTCCGCCTCCCGGGTTCAGGTGATTTTCCTGCCTCAGCCTCCCGAGTAGCTGGGATTACAGGTGCCTGTCACCACACCCAGCTAACTTTTGTATTTTTAGTAGAGACGGGGTTTCACCATGTTGGCCAGGCTGGTCTTGGACTCCTGACTTCATGATCCGCCCACCTTAGCCTCCCAAAGTGCTGGGATTACAGGCGTGAGCCACCGCGCCCGGCCGTAGGTAAACTTTTTAAAATTTTTTCTAATAAAATATAAATGTTGCCCCCAGATTTTTTTAACCTCAAGGAAATGAGTAACAGCTTGTCACAGACTTCCTATAGAAGAAACAGTTTTTTAGATAACTATCATTAGGTTGGATAACGCAATAATTTCAAAATAGCAAGCAGTAGTACATCTTACCCGTATCTTTAGGCTGATGCCGAGTTTTAAGGGTACAGACAACAGTGTGATGTTTTTATGCACAGACTGGCTCTAGGTATTTGAGGAACACAATACAGAGATTTAAAAATGTGATTCTTTAAAATCTGCACTATGTTCTCTGTTTCTCAAAAGTGTTTGTGTTTCGTTCCTCACACTGCAGTGAGTAAAAAAAGAAACAAGAAAACAGTAACATAGATCTTGAAGTATGTTTCAATGTTGGGTGAATTTTTGTTTTTAGACACCAATAGAACTTACTTGTTTGATTAAAACAAATTTAAAAATAAATATTTATGGACGGAGTCAATGAAATGAGTGGTCTTCTCTGGACAGGCACAAGAATAAAAGTGAGTTACCCTGGCTGCCCGCCCCGGCGGGAAGGCAAGGATAAAAGCAGGGATTGTGTCACAGTGCCTCGTCGTCACAGCAATCCCATGTGGAGGGTCCTTCAGTTATCCCCAGCTTACACACAAGGGGACTGAGACACAGAGGGGAGGTCACTTGCGGAGGGAAACACAACTCTGCTTCTGAAAAGCCGTCCAGTTCAGCATTTCCTGAGGCCCACAGCTGGATGTGGCGTGGGCCAGGTTCAGTGGTTTTAGCCTCAGAGAGTGCACATCCCTCCAGGGCACACACAGGTGCGGAACCAGGCTGGAGAGCACATGGCCAACCTCAGGAGCACGGCGGAGGGCATGTAACAAGAAAACATTCGGCACCTTTTAGGCAAGACATTCAGCCCTTTTGTGGATGTGCTATAAAATAACAGCATTGCCGGGCACGGTGGCTCATGCCTGTAACCCCAGCAGTTTGGGAGGTGGAGGCGGGAAGATCACTTGAGGGCAGGGGTTCAAGACCAGGCTGACCAATATGGTGAAACCCTGTCTCTACTAAAAACACAAAAATTAGCTGGGCATGGTGGCGGGAGCCTGTAATCCCAGCTATTTGGTAGGCTGAGGCAGGAGGATCACTAGAACCCAAGAGGCAGAGGTTGCAGTGAGCCAAGAGCATGCCACTGCACTCCAGCCTGGGTGACAGAGTGAGAGTCTGTCTCAAGAAACACACACACACGCTCTGTTATTTTTTATTTTGTAGAGATGAGGTCTCACGATGTTGCCCAGGATGGTCTCGAACTCCTGAGCTCAAGTGATCCACCTGCCTTGGTCTCCCAAAAGTGCTGGCATGAGTCACTGCACCCGTCCAAAAAATAAGAGTTATTACTGAGCACTTACAATGCAGCTAATGCAAGTTGCTCTGCTCAGCACTTGAGACCCATGATCTCATCTGAGTCTCACAGCAGCCCTTAGGGGCAGTGACTATCATTATATACAGATGCGAAGCTGCCTCAGGGTTAAAGAAAAGGTGAGGCCTCACAGAATAACATGTAGACCTCACTTATGTTAAAAGAAAAAGAAACAAGGAAACGTGTGGGGGTATGTGGGAATCCCACAGAACAGGAAAGTTCTGGAGGAAACACACCTAAATGCGAATGGGGCCTCTCTGTGGGAAGAAGAGGAATGGGGTGAACAGGAACTAACTTTCACTCTCCCCCATAAAGTTCTTGTGTTAATTTTTTTTTTTTGAGACGGAGTCTCACTCTGTTGCCCAGGCTGGAGTACAGTGATGCAATCTCAGCTCACTGTAACTTCTGCCTTCTAGGTTCCACCGATCCGCCCACCTCAGCCTCGCGAGTAGCTGGGATTATAGGTGTACACCACCACACTCGGCTAATTTTTGTATTTTTAGTAGAGACAGGGTTCACCATGATGGCCAGGCTGGTCTTAAACTCCTGGCCTCAAGTGATCTACTCGCCTTGGCCTCTCAAAGTGATGGGATTACAGGTGTGGGCCACCGTGCCCAGCTGTGTATTGATTTTGTTTTAAACAAGCATCTCTCTCTAATTTATGTACATAATGGAAGGGGAGATGCTATGACAGCACAGTGAGGGGAACGGAGAGAAGCACCTGGAACTTTCTACCTCCATATAAAAATACATGTATATACAGACCAAACAGTGGCACTAAGGACAATTACTTTCTCTTGTGATTGTCAAATACACTCCTTCTAAAAATATAAAAGTAAATCAAAAGTAAAATGCTTTTAAAAACTGAATTTGTGCCAGGCGTGGTGGCTCACGCCAGTGATTCCAGCACTGTGAGAGGCCAAGGTGGGCAGATCACAAGGTCAGGAGTTCAAGATGAGCCTGGCCAACATGGTGAAACCCCATCTCTACTAAAAATAGAAAAATTAGCTGGGTGAGGTGGCGCGCACCTGCAGTCCCAACTATTCAGGAGCCTGAGAATCGCTTGAACCCAGGAAGTGGAGATTGCAGTGAGCTAAGATTGCGCCACTGCACTCCCGCCTGGTGACAGAGCGAGACTCGGTCTCAAAAAAAAACAAACTGAATTCAATCAAACTGCACGGTTTAAGTGGGTGAACTGCATGGCATGTGAAATTCACATTAATCAGGCCATTATAACAACTAATAAAATAGCTGCCCGGGCTGGTGGGTACCTGTAATTCCAGCCTTCAGCCTGCGTAAGAAAAAACAAAATTCTGTCTCAAAACAAAAATAAAAATCTAATAAAATACCTGTAAATGAATTCAATGTCAAGCTGGAAGCTGCCAGTGTAATGAACCCTTAGTTCCTCGGGGGGGCACTCACGCCATTCTTACAATGCTCACCGGTACCATGGGACCTGGTTCACCCAGAATGTTAAAGTGGGCAGAGGTCACCTCTGTGAATTCCTGCGGAGGACAGAACTTACCAGAGGCCTTGGTCTCTCTCCCAAGGGGCATTTCCTCAGGAGGCAGTGTAGTACGACTCCCATGGCACTGGAGATGGTCTCCGAGGAGGCGCAGGCTCAAAGCCTAGGTCTGCCATTTACCAGCCATGTGATCTTGGACAAGCAGCTTCACTTTTCTGTCTCAGTTTCCTCACCTGTAAAATGGGGGTAATAACAGCATCAAAATTATTGGGCTGGGGCACAATGGCTCCCGCTTGTAATCCCAGCACTTTGGGAGGACAAGGCAGGAGGATCACTTGAGCTCAGGAGATCGAGACCAGCCTGGGCAACATGGCAAAACCCCATCTCCTAAAAATACAAAAACCAGCTGGCTGTGGTGTCATGTGCCTGTGGTCCCAGACACGCAGAAGGCAGAGGCAGGAGAATCACTTGAGCCTGGGAGGCAGTGAGTGAGATCACCCTACACTCCAGCCTGGGCAAGACTGAGACTGTGTCTCAAAAATCAATCATAGGGGGAGGTAAAGACTGACTGCACTATTCTGTGTTAAGTGTTTAGGTCTGGGCCTGACATACTATAAGGCACAGTGTGTGTCCCTGTTATCATTACTTGTGTGTGTGGGGGGGGGAGGCGGGGTGTCACCAGACATCACTGTGACAGTTATCACTGTTGTTTCTACTCGTGCTGCTGTTCAGGGCCCAAGAAGGCAGTTATTAAGGACCATGTGACATCAAAGCCTGGTGACACGGGTCCCAGATGTTCTACCACGCCACGTGGGACCTTGATGCCACCATCCCTCCCCAGGCTCCCTTTTTCTCCATCTATAAAAAGAAGACTGGGGTTAAATGACTGCAGGGTTTCCCCCTTGGTTCGGTCCTGACTGCGTCATTTGTGTAGTATGCAGCAGGCACTGATTTTCTTGTTTTAATACACTTCATCAGCTCACTTATATCTCATTTCTCAGCTAGCTTCTGAGGAATATTTATTACAATCACAAATGGAAAAGTACTATTATTTTCCACAACAGGAGTCTCCCATACAAATACAAAACAGACAGGCCAGGCCGAGCACAGTGGCTCACACCTGTAATCCCAGCACTTTGGGAGGCTGAGGTGGGTGGATCACCTGAGGTAAGGAGTTCGAGACCAGCCTGGCTGACCTGGTGAAACCCCATCTCCACTAAAAATATAAAACTTAGTCAGGCGTGATAGCTGGCACACAGTGACACACCATCTCTCTTTTTTTTTTTTGACATGAACTCTTGCTCTGTCACCCAAGCTAGATTGCAGTGGCATGATCTCGGCTCACTGCAACCTCTGCCTCCTGGGTCAAGCAATTCTCCTGCCTCAGCCTCCCGAGTAGCTGGGATTAGAGCGCCCGCCACCGCACCAGGCTAATTTTTGTATTTTAGTAGAGAAGTGGCTTCACCATCTTAGCCAGGCTTGTTTTGAACTCCTGACCTCGTGATCCACCCACCTTGGCCTCCCAAAGTATTGGGATTACAGGCATGGGTCACCGCACCCAGCCAAGACTCCATCTTTAAAAACACCACAAAATACATAACAAGTAACAGAAGGTTATTTCTGATAGAAGATAGAGGCTGTGGTGTTGAAGGCTCCAAGTGTGAAGGCTGCTATTTATCCATCTGTCGAAGAGATCATCTCAATCGTGAAGGTGTTAAAGACCTGCTAGCACCAAACTCAGACTTTCTCTGTGGTATCATCAAAGGTATGAAAGAGAATTAGAGGGGAAACTTCTTCACAATGGGAGTCCCTTCTGAATGCTCGGTCAGCATCCCACAGTCTCGTATGCGGATACCCCAGATCTTGGGGAACTCTGGTCAACTATTTTCACCCTAAAACCAGGCTCTAAGTAAGTGCTGCCAAAAGACTGGACAAGCATAAGATGCACTTCTGCCTGATGGGGTATCCAGCTCACTCTCCTGCTGAGAGGCCAAGGGTACACAGAACAGGGCTCAGAGATGTCTTTGGGATAAAGCTACACCAAAGACCCAGAGGTCAGGCCAGGGGCCCTCGCCTACCTCCTCCTCAGTTTCTGAATACTCCTTGAGTCTCTCCAT
>NW_016108539.1:36062-36981 GCF_001604975.1 Cebus imitator
CTTTAGTTGGCTTTGCCTATGGGTTGAGCATAAAATAGATAACAGGAAACAAATTATTTTCAACAAGAATGAATTATGGGAGGCCGAGGCAGGCGGATCGCCTGAGGTCAGGAGTTTGAGACCAGCCTGGCCAACATGGCAGAACCCATCTCTACTAAAAATACAAAAATTAGCTGGGCATCATGATGCACGCTTGTAATCTCAACTATTTGGGAGGCTGAGGCAAGAAATCGCTTGAACCCAGGAGGTAGAGGTTGCAGTGAGCTGAGATTTTGCCACTGCACTCCAGCCTGGGTAACGGATTAACACTATCTCCCTCCCCCACTAAAAAAGTGATGAATTATGAAACATTCAGGTAAGAATGGTATAGAAATGAGCAACCCAGGTGTAGCCATCACCCAGGCCTGCCACACTGCCATCTCCACGGCATATACCACATTTCCACAATAACCTATGGGCCACATAAGTCATCAGAAAGGAAACTGGAAAATATTGTGAACCAGGTGACAATATAAAAACACAGTGTATCACCATTTGTGAGATGCAGCTAAAGGAGTGCTTAGAGGGAAATTCATAGTTTTAAAAGCATTTCCCCTTGTACCTGGAAGTATCCTCTTGGGCCATCAAGGAATGTCTTTGATGGGGAAAATCCTGGCAACATGTGAAATTCCTCTCCGTTCTAGTTGGTCACCAGGCATTGTATCCACTCCTCAGACTCCATGCCTCTCCCTTTCCTCTCCCCCATTCCTGTTGGACTTAGAATCCAAAGCAAAGCACAGCTGGCTCCCCCATTAACACGTTAATGATCCAGCCCCGAGCATCCCCTCTTACCTGCAATGAGTAAGACACTGAGAGGCCCACCAAGCCAGCGCTGAGGCTGTGCCTGGAGATCACTGCAAGCAGGGCAGCAAACAGGACA
>NW_016108540.1:0-8765 GCF_001604975.1 Cebus imitator
ATAAAATGATGAGATGGGAGCAACGGTCAAGATGATTTGGTCCAACTCTCAGCCTGACATGCAGATCCCAACACCACAGTCCCCACAAATGATGGTCAGCCCTCCCCAAGCACCTCCTCCAACCATAAACGGCCAACACAGCACCCAGCTCATGGCAAAGAGCTTGATGAACATGACTTCAATAGTCAAATACAAACACTCAAAATCAATCTTAAAGAAAAACAGAACATTAATGAGATAAGAGATTAATATTTAGAAAACTTACAGACTGAATAAATAATCTCTCTTTACTGGGCATGTGCCAGGAGCTGGCACTGAGGTGTGTTTTATAAACACTAGGTGTGTAAACAGAGAACACACACAACATATAAATCATAGAATTTCAGATCTTGAAGGGTCTTAGGGATCATCTGAATCATGATTTTATAAGGAGGAATGTGAGACTCGGGGAGGTTTAGTGGTTTGTAGAAAGTTTTAAGTCAACTATGTGGGAACTAGAACCCCAGTCCAGGGCTCTTTCCACAACACACTATGTTAATTATCTAATTAAAATCTAAATTGTAGAGTGCAGAATATAACCCTCTTAGAATGTGGAAATGGAAAGAAATGCAATGAGCTACAAGAGCTAGAAAAGACTTCACAGAGGAAGAAAAGTTTAATTTTCTGTTCCGATACTGATAATTCATTAGTTGCAAGACCACTGAAGATGGAAATCATGTTTTATTTTTCCTTGTATCTCCAGAGTCTGGAGCACAGAGGAAGCTCAACTCACACTGGTCATTATTTATGAAAGTACTTAGAACTCTTACTAACTTTACTTAGAGTTGGAAGGAAGATACATATTAGAAGGAATGTGAACGTCCAGGGCTCTGCAGAAATTGTATTTATGTGAACAAATGAACCAGACCTCAGTGCTATCGCTCCTGCCTGTGTAGATCACCTAGGCCACTTTGAGTATACAGTTAGAGGAAGAAAACCCTAATCTGGTCTCTTTATCTCTCATTGGTCATTTTGCCACTCAGCTGTGTTTCCATTTCAAGGCAGACAGGCGAGATAATTGGAAACACATTGAAACAATAAGAGCCTAAAGGCCTTATTAGTAGAGAAGCAGACATACCTAGATAGTGCCAGCCATCTCTTCCCTGATAAGTAAACCGTCACTGAGAAATTTTAAAAACACAGACACTTAAAAGCTTACAATAAAAAATAATTCTATTTATACGGTTCCAAATCCTCTTCTAATTTTAGGTAATGACCACACTGATGCTTTTCCATGGTTGTGATCAGACTGTGCACGGTATTTGTTCTGCTTTTCTTTCTACTTTGTTGTTCACATGCATTTCCATTTATGGATATAGCTACCACAATGACAAATAGATGATTATGTAATATCTGCCATAGTGATGTGTTTGTATAATAATTATCTCCTTTTGAGTACAAACTAGTTCCTCTTTTGTTATTAAAAATAGTGCTTTGGACATCTGTGTAACAACTATGTTTTTTTCTTCTCCTTTAAGAGTTAAGTTATAGTGTCAAAGCAGAATTCTTGGCAAGGCACATCAACAGTTTTATTGCCCCTGTAACATTCTGCCAATCTAAGCCCCAAGGAGGCTGAAGCAATAATCAGTACTTCCAACAAAGGAAAATCTCACCTGTTTCCTCCCAACCCCAGCAGTGGGCTCTTGGTATCTTATTTTGCTAGTTTTTGAGGTGCATAAATACTTTTAAGGTATTTTGATTTCCATTTGTTTAAATACCAGCAGAGTTGTGTAATTTTTTTTAAATACAGTGTTACATATTTCTCCATGCCCGGACTTTGTCTACACTTCTTTCATTGTAAACTGTGTATTCATCTTTGACTATTTGTCAAATAGAATCTGGACATTGAACTGAGATAGATGTCCTGCGTCTTCTTATAGGCATTTTTATTGTGCTTTAAAAAATAAGTAACTCCTGTCTACTGTTTAAAAAAATTTTTAAGCAGTAAGAATGTGTATAAAGTCAAAGGTGAAAGTTGAGGCTATAAAATGGCTAAAGATTTCTTTCCTTTTTACTCTTTTCCCTCCTTGCAATAGTATTACTTCTCAGATATAGCCCTTGAAATAATGTTTCTATTTTTCTTTTAATTATTTTATTTTGCTCTGTGTCTATTTCTTGATTTAAGAATTTAGACAGCACTTAGTGGAGTGCCGCAGGAGTGATGAGAAATTTCCCTGACTTACGGTGCCTCCCTCTTACTGTCCCTGGCTTGATTTTTAGATGCTTTATTGGATATTTATAGCATAATCGCTAACTCAAACACCTACGGAGTCTGGGCAGGAAACACATGCAGGGAACATGGGCTGGGACAAGAAATGTCATGAGGCCCTTCCTGTCCGTTTCCTGGTTTCCCATTATGAATGTAGACTTGGCTAGGAGAAAAGCAAAGTCCTCACTGGCACCAAGCAGGTGTCCTTAGTGTTAGGAGATGGCTTGGAATGGTGGGGACTCTAGCGACCTGGAAACCAATGCCTGACACAGCGGTGGCACCTCTGGGCAAGTGTGGCCACGTGGACACATTGTCAGGTCTCATTGTTAAAGAAAAGCCACTTATGCATGAATCATATGTGTACATTTTCCATTTGCAAATCTTTGCTCAAACTTTTTAAGAATACCACTGGCCAAACACAAAAGGTCTGTGTGCCAAATATGGCCCATGAGTTGACCTTCTTTTTTCCCACCTCTCATTATGGTTTTAAGTCACATACTTAAACCTGTTATTTGACCCATCTATTTTAGATGGCATTGCTTTACTTCCCACTGTGTAAGATGAGGACATTAGTCTCACTATATTTTCCTCATCCTCTGTTTTTCTGTGTCTACCTTACCATTCACCATCCCTCTACTTTTGGCTTGCCAAACTTGCAGGATTTGCTTTCTATTCCATAACTATAATTAACATTTTTGAGTTTTGTCTATGGATTAATTTTTTTAAAACAACAATTTTCTCAATAGCAATATTATATTGTATAAATGTTCCTTTCAGACATATGGTATCCATGAATTAACTGTTCACCATCAGTGACTGAAGAACTAGTTTCCAAATGCAGGTGGCTTCTGTGGGTTTTCTACCCCTTGGGAGTAGTCCTGGCTCCCTGAATGAGGGGGTGGACTGCAAGCCCCACATGGGCTATGTCTACAAGCCTGTGACCCTGACTGAGCCCTCTCTATGCAAGCCTCATAGAGGACTTGGTCATGGTCACAAGCTTGGTCATGGAACAAGTGGACAGATGGCACATCCAACACATTTCCATCTTGTTTCTTATAAATTAACTTCTACAGCAGGAGCTTCAATTCTCTCCATATACATGTTTAGGAAATAGGCTTTCCTTTAATCACCCTGACTTCTGCCCTACGTCCACTCCTAATCTCCAAATCCTTTAATCTCAAATATGTGGGTGAAGCCTCACCCCTTAACTGTTCTGCAGGCAGAACTCCTGTGTCCTTCAATGCAATCCCAAGAAAATCTCTCACCCACTAATGCCCCTCTCCTGTTTTTAGCACAGCTACGAATCATTCTCCTTGGACTCTTCATGTTCATTTCGGCATCATATTTGGCAAGAAGGGAAGTTAATTCATCTGTTCAGTCCACCATTTTGAACCTGAAGGGACCACTAGCTGCTGACCATGGTAAACTTTCAGTAATACCTGCCCTGCCACTTCTCCTTCTTCTGCTTTCCCCTTGAGTATTTTGGGAACTCTGCGACACCTGGGCTTCCAGCCACATGAAATAGACACCTATGGAAAATTTGGGAGCACATTCAAGCTTGATGGAATATCAAGGTTAGCATTCTACAATGAAGATGAAGGACAGAGATTCTCTCATCAACAGATTATGTTTTTCTTTGAATGAATTAAGTGAATTCTCAAAATTTTAAAGTCTTCATTTTATTGTGAAAGAACAACTATTTTCAGTCTATCTTCTAGATGTGGGTCAGTGATTTACAGTATGGGAAGTGAATTATGTATGAGAATGCTCTCGATCAGCCCTGTCAGAAAGGACATTCTATGATTATGGAAATGTTCAAGAATCTGTGTTGTCCAATGTGTAGCCATTAGCCCCACATGACTATTGAGCACTTAAAAAGTGGCTGATGTGGCTGAGGAGTTGAATACTGAATTTTATTTAATGTAAATTAATTTTAATTTAAAGTAGCCACATGTGACTAGTGGGTAGGTATTCCTATCGAACAATGCAATTCTACACCTTGAAGAGTTCACTCTCATTGAAGAAGCAAAAGACAAACAATAATGAATCAGATTATAAATTGATTAAAAAAATTAATGAAGAGTAAAAACAAGTCTCATATGTATAAATATCATAGGAGTTCAGAGAAGGGAACAATTGAGGGCTAGAAAGCTCAGGATTAGAGCTGAGAGGCAGATCTGTGTGCTACTGTGAAAACAAAAACACTGACAGACATTCACTAAAAAGAGTAAGTTGCAGATGGTTACCAGAGGCTGGAAAGGGTAGTGGGAGGCTGGGGGTTGGGGAGGAGGTGAGGATGGCTAATGGGTACAAAAAATAGAATAAGACCTACTATTCGATAGCACAACAGGGTGCCAATAGTCAATAATAATTGTATATTTTAAAATAAAGAGTATACTGAATTGTTTATAACTCAAAAGATAAATGCTTGAGAGAATGGATACACCATTCTCCACTATGTGTTTATTTCACAATGCATGCCTGTATCAAAATATCTCATGTACCCCATAAATACATATACCTACTATGTAACCACAAAAAGATAAAAGAGCAAGTTTCAGGTTATTATATATACATGGCCCATTTGTGTATATATAAGGATATTCAGATATATGCTCCTATTTGTATAGATCATTTCTGAAAGGATACTCAACATTATTAATGGTAGATACCTATGGAAAATGGAAGGGTTAAGGCAAATAAGTTTTTAACTTGGTCTGATTTTTTGTTTTAAAAATAGTTTAGCATTTAAATCATGTTTTTCTCTGTAACAAAGTTATAGGCACAGAGATGATTAGTGAATAATACATTTTTAAAAGGCCAAAGTAGTCAACTCTTTCCTGTGACTATTAGTCAAGAATGATCTTATATGATTACTGTGAATTTTCCACATCCTATAACCATGGTTCTTCTGTACTCTAATAAAATGCTTTAAAAGGAAACATAAGGAAAGTAGCCTGAATTTAAATCAGATCCTGAGGCTGGGTAAAATGGAAAGGAGAAGGAAGGGCATTCTTGATATAGACTCAGCCTGTGGAGAAGCAGGAAGCAGGTGCACAGGGGTGTGGCTGGTGCAGAATGAGGGCTCTGAAACCAGGCAGGGAGTGCTGATGGAATAACAGTGACACAGGACCCTAGAAGTAGTTCGGGACCAAATCCTCATGGGCTTGATGGGCAAGACACCAGGAATCTTAGACACACTTCACCACAGTGGTTCTCCTCAGGGGCACCAAACACTGCTTGAGCATTCATCACGTGGCAAGCATTCTTCTTACTCAGAGATGGATAAGAAACATGGCAGGAGGAACAGGAGACTTAGGTCCATAAAAACTGGCTCCATCACTTACTGGTGTACATGTTATAAACCCTTGGAGCCCCCAGGTTCTTCCCCTGTAAAAAATCAGGATAAAAGCTGCCTTGCCAGGAGGATAAAATGACTAAGATTGTAAGCCTGGCCCCAACAAGCCTTTAGCAAACATGCTAGTCCCCTTCCTATCGTATCTGCCTCATTCCTAACCCCAAACCAATAGGAAGATAAAATGTACTTCTTGTTTACCGTTTCTCCACAAAGGCGGTGCCAGAGCAAAGGATTTGCACTGTGCATGTGTAGGCCAGGGGAGCAGGACCATCACCAAAATATGTCAGATGGAAGAAGGGAGGGCAAGGAGACAAGGCTGGAGAGTGACCAGCAGGTCATCAGACACCTTTTTAGAGTGCCGCAGAATTTCATGCAAGGGGAGCCATCCAAGGTTCTGGCATATAAAGCAGGAGATGGCACTGTCGACCTACGTAGCAGGAAGGTCACTTAAGTATCAGAAGTTAGGACAAACTGGAAGGGCAGAAGTCAGAGCAGGAAACCAGTCTTCAAGCCACTCCCAGCCTCATCTTAATCTCTAAATTCCTACAGTACAAACTATTTCTTGAGCAAATTCAAGCACCTAATTACACACTGTCATATCTTGCTGTTCTATATGCACATTCTTTTCCAGAACCACATCATTAAGACTCCTGAGTACAGAAAGCAAACCAGACATTTCTTTCACATTTCTCAAAGTGCTAAACATGGCGGCTGACTGCTTCTGAGTTGGGAGTTGAGTTGAAAGTTACTGGGAGGAGGATACTAGCACTGTGGAAAGTGGAAACTCAGGAACGATCCACGCTTCCATGGCCCAGTCTGCTCACGTTCCCCTCCTCCAACCTCCACAGCTTAGACAGAAACACGCCTCGACAGGGCCAGGCGGGCTCTTCACCACGAAGCCCACTTCAGCCAGTGCCGAGGACAGCAGTGTGAGCTGAAACCTCATTCGGGCCGCACTTCTCAAGAGGCACTAAAGTATTAGCTCATCTGAGTCACGGCACAGCCAGGGCTTGTCACCATGTTTGCTTTTTTTCTGATTAGAATAAATTCCACGGTAGAGGGGAAGAAATCTCCAGTAATTTCAGCATTTTTCCCACCATTGCTCTCTTTTCATACTTGACTCTGTGGTGGGGAAAGCAGTCCATCAACACTTCAGCTGCCAACATGGGCAACAGAACAGCTAGGGGTGTTTCCACCAGGCCCTGGCATTTGTGGAGCCCGGGCTGTCTGTACATGGAAGCCTCCAACCACCCGAGGCCCAGCGATGAACAGCAGGCAGTGGCACAGTCCTGTGTGCCTCTTGTCCCACCCTACTTAACATCCTGTTCTACTAGGCACGTGAGCAGACCACAGAGCCCCGCATCTGAATTTTCGTCTACCTCACTGTCTTTCTGAGCAAACAGCTGCCCTTTGACCCTGCCACCCAGGCCTAGAAACATCTTCTCATGGGAGGAGACCTACACAGGTGTTAGAAGTGTGCTCAGGGCAATTTGGTAAAAAAAAAAAAAAATCCCTGCTCCTGGGTGCCCAGCACATGCCGGCGGTTTGGCTCCAGGGGGCATATCCCTTGGTCCCCTGCTCTGCTGCTCTGTGGAGAGGGAACAGCTGGATAAACGAACAGGGGCTTCTAGATTGTGGGCATGGGAAAGAGCTCTGGTTGTCTGGGTCTAAAGGTGGTAATGAGATAAAGGTTTATGAATTCCTGAAAATAAAGTCTCCTGAAGCTTTGGGCTGCAAAGTGAAAGAAAGAGAGAAAGAGAAAGAGAGAAAGAAAGAAGAGAGAAAGAGAAAGAGAGAAAGAAAGAAGAGAGAAAGAGAAGAGAGAGAGAGAGAGATCGGGAGAAGCTTAGGTCAAATCAGTAGACACTAATCAAACAGCAGTTGTTGACTTCCTCTCATAAACCCTAGTCCCTGTTGGTTCAAGCCTAATGGACACAGCCAGAGAATGAATGACTTCTTCTGGAATGATTTAACTGCAGGACCGCATTCAACTCAGAATAAGGAACCCCCATCCCTGTTAGTAGATTTGGTAAGGGTCCAAAAGAGTCTTTTAGTTCTCTGTTCAATGTCTTCTCTCCTATCAATTCCCATCATTGAAGGAGACACTGGCTCCACATGCATCTCACAAGGTATTTATCAGTTAGTAATACTTTCTGTAACATTTCCTGTGTGAATCACCGCAGTCAAAGATTGTATCTTGGAAAGCCTTTGAACTTTAGGATTCGTGTCTCTTAGCTGCTGGTTTTTTTACTCCCTCCACTGCTGTCCCCCTGCCCGCCTCCCCTACAATCCTTAGTGTGCAGGCTTGTGGCTTCATGGTTTTAATCCGTCTGTCCAAGCACCAGGCAACACACCTGTATTCAAGGCAGAAAGCAAGGGCAGGGTGGAATATGAGAGGACCAGTGTTGTTTTTTTACGTTCCTTTAATCAGGAAAGCAAGGGCCTTCCCAGAAGCTCCCTAGCTGACTTCAGCCCAGATGTGTCACTGAGCTACCCTTAGCTGCAAAGAAGCCTCTACAGTGGACCCCATCATGGAACAGGACAAAGGCAAAGGGGCCTGGTCACGGGTTATGTGTTGGCTGCCCAGTGTTTCTGCCACAAGGTGGAAAAGCCCTGAAGGCTGTGAGGGACAAAGCCCACGGAGATGAGCATCTCACCATTTGGAGCTCCTCGGAAAGAGGCTGGAACCACCAGAGGGTGCCTACTGTCCCACCTCAGTATCACCCAAGTCTCTAGACAGAAAGAGGAGCTTTACTGAAGGAAGTGGTTCATTAAGTCCTTTGTCTAAAAATAGGCATAAAAAGGAAATGGGGCAGAGAAGGCAATAGTTTTTAACTCTTGCAAGAATAAAAACCAACAGCACACGTTTGAAGAACTTTCGATTGGCAGCTCCAAAGGCAGTAGGAAACAAAGCTTTAGAACTGTGTCATATCTGTGGCGTCCACTGTGTTTCTCAGTGATGGGAGGGTCCCTGAAGCTCTTTCAGAAGAAGCTGAGAAATCCTATGACCCTCCACTGTGGGGGCAACTTCATGGAGGAAAGCAGGCAGAGGTGTTATGGACAGCAGCCAGGAAGAAGATCCCGTCCAGGCTGTGACGGGGACCAGCCTGGGCCCGAGAAGTTACTTGAAGGCATACTTTTTTTTTTTTTTTTTTTTTT
>NW_016108540.1:10761-14420 GCF_001604975.1 Cebus imitator
GTGTCTGGCTTCTTTCACTTAGCATAATGTTTCAAGGTTCACCCATGTTATAGCATGAGTCAGTACTTTATTCCTTTCTATGGCCATCTAAGCCATTTATGAGCCTCCCCCGATTCTTCCTGTTGCTTCTCTTCTGTTAGCTATGAGGATAAGTGGACAGAGGGGACCAGAGTCAGGGCAACAGAAGACAGCCCTCATCCTGGTAGTGCCCAGAGAGAAACAGACTCCCCAGGAACATCACTAACATCCCCAACAATCTTCTTCTCGCAAAAGATACAAAAGGACTAGTAGGTCAGAACCATTAGCAAAGAGTCTTGACTAGACAGGTCTGTGCACAGCATGCAATTCAGTACAGCCCCCAGGCCATTTGCAAGGCAGCAACCCCTGCAAGCTCTCCAAACAACCATGTAGCCAGCCCCACCACTTACACAAAGGTAAGGTCCAGCATCATTCAGAAAGAATGATCCACCTGACCCCTCCTTCTACAAGCTTTCAGGAGCTCCCTCTTAGACTTCAGAGTCATAGTGCAGCTATTCTTCAGTGTTCTCTTCTCCTTTAAGTAGACAAGGAATAATCATGCCTATTTGCAGAAGAAGTAGTAGAGTCCCAGTAAGGGCAAGTGACCATATTCATTTATGACAGGTGACAGAAGTGAAATAAGAGGTCCTATCACTGCTCTGTGTATACCAAGTGGAAGTACAAGAAGGTCGGCTAACTAAACACTCCTTCTAGGGAAAAAGCAAGTGAAAAATTGAAGTCAATTCTCAATTGTCCAGATTTGAGGAAATATATACACCCAAGCTGTAACTTCCTGCCACTGGACCATGTCTTCTTTTTCTGTAATTACACAGCATGTACCCAGAACACAACCTACGTTAACAGCAAAACATCACAAGATGGTCAACTTGAATCATTCTCCCCATCCCCAAGTTCTCCAGCACAGACCAAAGCCTACCACGAACAAACAGAAGAGGGAAAAGTGGCACGGATTCCTTTTACATGAAGATCCAAAGGAAAATTGAGCCTTCTACTAGATCCAGTTGGCCTAGGAAAAGGCTTGACAAGGAGCAGTGGCCCCTGCCCATCCTTCCCCATCCAACCACACTTCTTACCCGCCCTTCAAACTTGGCGGTGGCTCCTTCTTTGATGCAGAGGTTCCGAGGGGGCAAGATGAAAGCAGGGGCCTCCGTCAGGGGCATGGAGCCAACTCCCGAGGGATCCACACTGAGGGAGGTTTTGGAAACGTGTGGCGAGGCAACCAGCTTCACATCCCCCATGGTCTGCAAAAAGGAAAGAAGAGGAACAGGTCAGATCAGACAAAGCACAGCCCTGTCTTCCCTTCAGGCATCAGGTGTGTCCAGCCTGGGTGTGGCTTTTACGTGGAGCAGATGTGCATTTAGGCCAGTGTCCACCCATAGCTCCTCTCTGAAGACGAGAGTCTCTGTCTTTTACCCACAAAGTGCCAGTACAAGGCACAGCCCATCCCAGACAAATGCTCCAGCTCTCAGGGCGATGCCCCGCCTCCTCAAAACCCTCTGGGAAACTTCCCATCTTTTCACTGTCCCCTTCTTCTAGGAAAGGGGAAGCTGGGGACAAAAATGGAGTAACTAGTTGGTTTTCAGAGTTCTTATAATAGGTATCTATAATCTGTATTTAACAGTCACTGACTCTTCAGTACCAACATCTACATTAAGCCCCTCTGGTAGAAAGGAAAAGCTGCTGAAGCCTGAACCGCAAAAGCTCACAGGCTGTAGAAAAATGGGATCCACACTCCAAGAGAGGAAGGTAGTTTGGGGTTAATATGGCAAGGACCCTGGGTGAGGCAAGGGGAGAGTCTTGGCTGAATGAAGGGAAGGTTGTAGGCAAGGGGGAACATCCCACCTCTGCAGGCCAGATTGTGAACAGGGCTCCAAGATCGCAGATCATCAGAGAAGGGAGGTGATTTAAGATTACTTAGTTTATAACTGAGGCCCAGAGAGGGTAAGTCACTTGCCCCAGGAGACACAGCAAAATGATGGCATCACTGGCAAGAATACTTCAAGCCCTGACTCCTGGTCCAGGGCCTACTGGGGACTAGATAAGATGTGACGGGCTGGCAGGGGTAGCAGAACAAGGGGTTGACATGAGAAGTAACAGATGATGACCCATTGGAGCGATGGTCAACTCTTTTGTGATATTTATTCTCAATTTAAAATACGTTTCATCATAAAACTTGAAAAATACCAATATGTAAAAATAAGTTATCATTTATTGAGAATATATCTCGTTCCAGGCACTGTATCAAGCACTTGATACATTATCTCATTTGTTTTGACACTCAGAACAACCCCATGAAGTATGTATAGTCACCATTTTGCAAATAAAGAAGCCGAGCTCAGACAGGTGGAATAACTTGCCCATTACACAGCTACTGAGTGGCAGAAGTAGAAGTTAAACCCAGATTTATCAGGCTCCAGAGTTCTTTTAAAGTGTGAAAATGTGAATGTAAAATAAAAGTTTTCTCGAATGAAAATATCCATAATTCTATTATACAGAATGGTGGTGCATCTCCCTCCAATTTTGTTTTTATCAATACAGAAAAACACATATCTTACATGGTTGAAAGCATACTATTTACATAGGTGTTTTTTATTTTTTCCCTACAACTTTTCTTAAAATAATGGGGGGAAATTGCTCTTAAGAAATTTGATTTTCAAATATCCATCATATTGATGTATGACTTACATAACTATCTCCCTATTGCTGGCCTTTTGGACAGTTTCTGCATCTTTTATGATGCCCGCTGAGGAGCCCACATGTGCTGCAATCTATGCCTGAACTCCTAAAGATTTCCGCAGGATTGATTCCAAAAGTGGAATTATTGTAAGTACGTATCTGAGTTCTTGATTGCCAACAACAGAAGCAGACTCTGGCTCTTGTAAACAGAGAAGGGATTTGCTGGAAAGATGGTAGAGTTTCGGGGGTGATTTCTAAAACCCATAGAAAAATCTGAAGAAGCAGGCTGGGAAAATGCTGCAGTTAAGAGAAGCTAGGTGGTCGGACTCCAGTCAAGGTCACTGGATAACCACTGCCACCACCTGGAATACATCCTAAGTGTCCCTGTCCCAGGTTCCAACACAGGTGGAGACAGTTCCAAGCTGAAGATCATTTCTTACCACAAAATCCCTGGTGACTGGCCCAGACGTGAGACACACATCTGCTGAACAGAAGAGAAGCCATATTCCTAGATTTTGCTTTCCTGTTCACTTTCTTTGGCTGTCTGGTCACACACTTAAGTCCTACGCTGTGAGTTAGGTAAAGTGACACAAATGAACAGTGCCCTCTGGGGCATATAATTAGTTTGTTTAAATTTAATAATCTCTAACAAAAATAAAATGGGGATATATCTTTTGAAGTTCAAATGAAAGTAGCAAAGTGACTAGGCTTGTTTGTATTAGGGCACATCCCCTGCTTGATAAACCCAGCTTTCTCTTTCACTGATAAGATATTAACTTTGGAAACAAAATTACTTCCCAAATGATAAGCCTCACAGGCTCCCTGCAGTAGGTAACAGTAAAAGCAAACACTTGTGCAGCACTTAACTAGATGTGGGGAACTCTTCCAAGCCCTTTATAAATAATAGACAGCTCATTTGTTCCTTACAACAACACTATGAGACA
>NW_016108540.1:14495-16518 GCF_001604975.1 Cebus imitator
TTCATGCATTTACTAGGGGCCAGAACAGGCATTTGAACCCAAGCACCAGGCACCAGAGCTGTTATTCTTAATCACTGGGCCCTCTTGCCTCCTGTAAGCATTCAAATTGGCTGGTGGGAAAGAAAATTCAAAGCTGGGGTAACAAGGGGAAACGTTGAGAGCTGCTACCACATATGTACAAAATTAAAATATTCTGTAACACTACCAGCAACATTAAAAGATGGGTGATAACCTGCAATAAAATGTTTGCACCAGAGGTCTTTACGTATCAGAAGAAAGCAGCCCAGCAGATCAACGGGCAGATGACATGACCTGAACGGTGCACAGGAGATGCAAATTCAGAATAAGCTGTTATTTTTTTAAAATGAACCAAAACATTTCATTTGAATGACATTTAAAAAGAAACATAACATTCAATGCTGGAGAGACCATGATGAGATGGGCATGCTTATACCCTCTGTGGGGAATGAAAACTGGTGTAGGCTTTCTGGAAAGCAATTTGGAAAAAGATTCTAAAATATGCATCCATATCTTTTCCCAATAATCCTACATTTAGAAATATATTACTGGAAAAGAATCAGAGATACAGCCCCAAATATTTATTTATAAGAACACTATTTGCATAGCTTATGACAGAAGCTAAACTCTATCTTTAAAAATCCAACAGTGAGAACTAGTCAATAACAGTGGAATACCAGGTGGTTTTATGAATACATAGTTACAGGGAAAATAATGATATGAATTTGATGATATAGGAATTTTAAATTTAAAAAACTATTATTATTATTTTTGAACTTTAAAGATCAGATTTATTTGGAGAAAACAAAAAACCCACAACCCAAAGGATGGGATTTTACATCTCAAGACATCTCCCAGGTATTAAGTCTACAGATTACAAATCATTTTCATAGAAGATATTTTTGTACAAATTTTACATGTGTTCAGGAATGGGACATTAACCAATCCCCATTTCTATTTTAACAGGGGGCAAGGTAGGGGAGAGGGAAAAAGAGTTTTGAATTATTATGGGAAATTTCAAACATACAGAACAGCAGAATGAATGATAAAATGAGGACCTCAAATACCTATCACCTAGATTTAACAATTAACATTTTGCCATATTTATATGTTTGTTGAACCATTTAAAAGCAGTCATACTATAATTTTAATGGCAAGTATCAATATATATTCATTCATTCAATTAAAATATATTTATTAAATATCTACCACGTGCCAAGCTAGATACTTGGTATATAGCAGCAATTACCTGAGTGTGGCATGTGTGTTGTGTGTTTGTGTGGTGAGTGTAGTAACACAGGGCCGTGGAAGGAATGGGGCTCCGATATCCCACATAGCTACCCAGGACCACACCCAAGTGGGAACAATGCTCCCTGTGCCCTCCTCTTCTCCCACAGAGGTGAAGCGACAGACAGCCAGGACCAGATGGAGACTTGGGGTGGAGGTGGGGTCAGGTATCATGAGGATCAGACTTTTGTGGCCCTGCCACAAACCCGGGGATATGGCCACTTTCCAGCTGTGGGCCAGGCAAGGGGAGGTGCCCCAACTCTCTTGGCTTCAGTCTCTTTCTCTGTCAAATGGAATGATCATATCAGCCTCACAAAGTTGAAGGGAACGTTTGAATGAGAGTGCATGCAACACCCATAACATACCATACCATAAAAGGCATTCAATAGCAGCGGCTGTCAATATCATTATCATCCAGCTCCCAAAGGGACACCCATCCCTTAACCCTGAATATCGATAGAGACCCTTTCACCAAGGACAGCAAGAAGCCCCAATTATCTTCAGGCAAGGGTATCTGAGTGGGATGCCTGGAAAACAGCAGCAGGAAGCAGATGGCAGAATTCCCTGAGAAGGTGGGGAGGAGGACTTGAGGCCCATGGGCAGCTTCCTGCAGCACCTGTGTGTCTGTACTAGCAGCACCATTTAACAAGCAAGGTGCATGTGCTGACATCATGCTGGGCACCCATCTCATCAAAAAGAGCAGTTCTGATGATCACCC
>NW_016108540.1:18163-20820 GCF_001604975.1 Cebus imitator
GGCAGCTCTCACATAAGTCAGGATGCGAGGCAGCCACACTTCACCACCACTGTACTGCAGAGGTTCCTGTCCAAGGTCCAGCCACGAATGGAGACCGGAGAGCCGGGCACCACAGAGCCCGGGGCCAGACCGAAAAAAGTTAAGGGGCTTTTGTTCTGATTCTGCTCACAGATGTTGCAACTTGCCTTCCGCTGAGCAGCCAACTTCACCCGGTCCGGGAGATCTGTCGTTCTAATCCGCCCAGCTGGGGTGACCTTTGAAACCTCTGGCTGCCACTGCAGAGGCTCTCAATGGAGTCCTGGGGGAGCCAGGGGTGGAAACTCACAGGCTTTTATTGTTACTTGTTCAGAGCTGCAGATTCTAATCTGAGTGTGGAGCAAAGGGAGGACCCCGTCAAGCAGAGAGCTGAGCCCTTGGAGGGGCTGGGCACTCTCCCAATTCCACATCTGGCCTGGAACACCACTCCAGCCCCTTGGCACATCTGGCCTGGGATTACCACCCAGAGCTCAAAGACATTTCCTCCTGAGACCCAGCTCTTTCTTCCCTAAGCTGAAGAAGCCCTGTTTACGATCCCTAGAGCAAGACGCAAGCCTAGCAAGCAGATGGATGGAGAACTCCTGTGCTGCGTTTCTCGTAAGGAATTGCACTGAGAGCCAGGCTTCACAGACTGTGCTCATGTGGAGCACGACTTTGCCTAACTGGTCCAGAGCCCTGGAGAGCTTTAGGAATGATCCTTGGAGCACTCCTCTAAAACGAGGCAGCAAGGCGATGCCCTGTCCACACCTTTTCCTCCAGGGAGAGAAGGTATTTTCATAGTTCCCAAGGAACATCCTATGCAACTCACACCTTGGGGCAGACTGTGGACATCCGAATCGGCACTGCCATGAGTTTAAGCTTTTCCTTTGAATCATATCTGATTCTTGAGGAGCAGGTATTCTTCTAACACTTAGGAGACCCGCTACCTGCTTTCTCAGTAGCTCTGAAACACCCTGACCAAAATGCTTCTAAAAAGTATTGACCCCCAAAGAGCTTTTGTTTGTGAGTTATTGCTGTTAACATTTACTGTATTGGAAATTAAAACTGGGAAATAGTAATTCATTATAAAACATCAGTAAGCCCATTACAGGCTAACATAAATAACATTTTAAGAGGAAAATATGTTTTCCAAAACACAAAATAATTTAATGAGAATAGTTGCTCCTTAATGCAAATTTTTAAAATATTTAGCTTAGTAGAAAACAGCTAGATTTTATATCTACTTTTACATCCAACATATTGTGACATCACAGCTTCTGGAAAACTCCACTGTACACTTGAAAGAGAATGCGAGTGAAAGAAGGCAAATGGTGTTTTCTTACAAAAATTACCTGGACCTCAAGAGCCCCTGGAAGAGCCTCAGGGATCCCCAGGGCAGGTTTTGAGACATCACATTAGCCCTATCTCCCTGCTCTCTCTCTTACCATCTACTCTCATTTACGTCCTTCTTAAAATACACAAGAAGAAAGGAAAAGTGGTCTTCTTTATTTTTAACGTTTATTTGTCCTTTTTAAAAATAACTTTTATTCTAGAACAAGGGGGTGCATGTGCAGGGTTGTTGCAAAGGTAGATTACATGATACTGAGGTTTGGGGTATGATTAAACTCATCACCCAGGTAGGGAGCACAGTACACAATAGATAGTTTCTTAGCCCTTGCTCCACTCCCTTTGTCCCTCTAGTAATCCCTAGAGTGTCCATCTTTATGTTCATGTGTACCTCATGTTTACCTTCCACTTAGAAGTGAGAACATGTGGCATTTTTCTGTTTCTGTGTGATTTAGCTTAGGGTAATGGCCTCCAGCTGCAACCATGCTGCGCAAAGAACATGATTTCATTCTTTTTTATTGCTGCATAATATTCTATGATGTATATGTGCCACATTTTCTTTATCCAATCCACCATCGATAGGCACCTCGTTTGATTCCATGTCTTTGTTATTGGGAATAGCACTGTCAGGAACATAAAGGTGCATGTGTCCTTATGGTAGAGTGATTTATTTTTCTTTGGATACATATCCAGTAATGAGAATGCTGAGTCGAATGGTAGTTCAACTTCTAGTTCCTTGAGGAATTTCCAAACTGCTTCAGTGGCTGGACTAATTTACATTGCAACAACAGTGTGTAAGCGTCTTTTTGTCTCCACAGCCTTGCCAACATCTGTTATTGTGGACTTTTTAACAAAAGCCACTCTGGCTGATGTGAGATGGTATCTCATGATGGTTTTGATTTGCATTTCTCTGATGATTAGTGATGTGGAGCACTTTTTCATATGTTTGTTGGCTGCTTGCATGTATTCTTTTAAGAAGATCTGTTTGAACCATTTGCCCAGTGGAAAAGTGGCTTTAAATGAGTAGTGGTGTGTGGCTTTAAGGGACAGGTGAGGAAGAGGGTGAATCAAGACCTAATTTGATTTGATCTTTTCTTCCAAAGAGAATGAACAAACACTTGAGAGATTTGAGGCCTGAGACAGATACTGATAAAGAGAATGCCTTTAAGTCAGTGAAGTCCCTGGTCAAGAATGAATATACACCCCACACTCTGGGAGACCTTGCACATGGAGATATTAGAATATTTTATGGCCTATAAAGGGACAAATGAATCCAAAAACAAACAGTGCTGTTC
>NW_016108540.1:22462-24129 GCF_001604975.1 Cebus imitator
CAAGGCCTGGTCTGCTGGAGTTGTTTTCTTCCTGCTGGAATTCTTGCTTTATTTGGGATTTGATGAGAACAGACTGAGAGAAGTCTTCTGCGATACAAGTCACGTGCAAAAGAAATTAAAGCCAGAACCAGAGCCCTGCTTAGCACTCAATTAGCAAAATGCACACTCCAACTATAATCCTAAAGTTCACTCACTAGATTCTTAGGTATCGCCCCCTCAGAACGAAGTTTGGGGTATCAAGTATACTTACTGAACTCCTACCACCACTATCTCCCTCTCAAATACCATGCCCCCACTCCCTTCTGCCAAGCAGAGCTGTGCCTTGTGTTTTAAAACCTATGAGATGAGTGAGGTGGGAGTACTCAGTAGGGGCAGCCTCACCACCCTCAGCCCACCAAAGCCCAGGAAATAGACTCAAGGAACAAAACAGAGCTCGTGGCTTCCAGTCCCTAGGGGTGGCTTGAGGCAACTGACAATCTCTCAAAATCTTAGTTTATTCATCCATAAAATGGGTTACTTCTAATATCGTCCTACCTGCAAGATTGCTACAAGGGTCAGCAATGTGCATAAAAAGCCTAGTCTCTGATGCAGAATAGGAACTCAATCTATGATGGCTGCTACTGTTAATGTTGTTATTGCTTTTATGATTGTAAAGTTTCTGTCAGAGGCTCAAAGAATAAAGGCAACCTTGATCAAAGCAGGACGCACAGGAGAAATCCAGATGGCATTGGAGGGTGAGATAGCACAGAAGAGTCAGCGACTCTCATGCTTATTATGGTGCCACCCAAACCAGCTGTGTGATCTTAGGAAGACCACCTTCCTTCTCTGGTCCTCTCGACATGGCCTGACGGGCCTCTCTGGGCACTTCCGGCCCTAGTGCAGCTTTCTCTAGGACTGCCACCAGCTCTCCACAAGACATATGGGCAGGTAGGAAAGGCTCCAGCAGGGGGAGCCAAGCCCTGGCAGGGATGAGCTGCTGCAGGTCCCCAGGAGAGGAGGCAAAGCTTATCTAGCAGGCAAGGCTTCTGCTGGGGCTCCCTGTGCAGGGCCACCCCGCCAGGCAGGCAAATCAGGCAGGCACACCTGGTCCTCGAGGCACACCTGTGAGACAGAGGCACAGGCTAGGAAGACTCTGAGGACTGGGTCAGCCCCAGACCCACCACCTGTGCAGTGATTCCAGCTCCTCTGCCTCTGGCCAGCTCCCAGGTGGAGCCCTCTGAGTGGATGAGGTCTGTCCAGAGAAGAGCTGGGGCTGGAAGAGCTAAGGGGAAATCCCAGGAGAAATAGAGAGAGGTAGTAATAGTTGCCATGTACTTAGCACTTACTGTCAGGCATTGGACTAAGTACTTAAGGTGGCTTAGAACTCATTTAATCCCTTACCAGAGTGGCAAATATTAACTGCAAAATTAATGGGGCAGGAGGCTGGGGAGTATCATTTGCCCATAAGGTACATGGAATATACTCCTTGTGTTTCAGTCACTTCATTCCTCCTCTCTCTCCTTCTCCCTCAATTCTGCCAGCATTTGGTAAGTTGAGTTATTTTGAAACAGAAGTCTTGCAGGGACAGGGAGGGAAGCTGGGGAGAGGGCTAGCAGGTGGGTCTGGGCAGCCCATAGCAGTGGGGTGTGCTGTTGGTGCTGCAGGGTCAGAGAGTTGAGAGGAAACCC
>NW_016108541.1:0-2065 GCF_001604975.1 Cebus imitator
ACTCCTTTTTATATATGCATTTGTCCTATCAGTCCTGTCCCTTTAGAGAATCCTAATACAACAGGACACAGGACCTAGTCACAGTAAGAAGGGTGGACATTATTTAGAAGTGAAGACAGTTCACCCATATGAAAAGGAGAGAGAACAGAATGTAGGTATAGATATATAAAGGTGAGCAGATATAGCAATTGGGGATTTTGAAGTTCGTGTCAAATTACCACTTTTCTTACAAGTAAAATAGAAAATAAAGTCATCAAGAAAGAGTGAAAATGGGAAGGAGAGAAAATAAATATGAACTGTTCCTCTGGGAGAGGGTGAGATAATGGAGCAGGGAATATTATTTTTTTTCTGGGAAATATAAAGACACAGGCTTTGTGATCACAAATTTAAGTTGAAACAAATCAACCTGATACCCTCTTATTCTATTTTATATTTCAGTTTTACTTATTAAAAAGTTATACATAATGTCCATAATTCTAGTATCATAGAGAAGAACTTCACTGCCCTAAAATTCCTCTGAGCTCCACCTTCTCATGCCTCTGTCCCCCACAACTCCTGGCAACCACTGATTTTTTTAACTGTCTCCATAGTTTTGCCTTTCCCAGATTGTCGTGTTGTTGGAATCATACAGTATATAGCATTTCCTGATTGGCTTCACTCAGAGACATGTATTTGAGATTCCCTCATGTCTTTTTATGGCTTGATAGGTCATTTCTTTTTAATGCTGGGTAATATTTCATTATTTGGATGTATTACAATTTATCCATTTATCTAATGAAGGACATCTTGGTTGATTCCAAGTTTGGCAATTATGAATTACGCTGCTATAAACTTCTTGTGCAGATTTTTTTTGTGGACGTTGTTTTCAATTTCTTTGGGTAGATACCAAGGAGCGTGATTGCTAGATTCTATGATAAGAGTATGCTTCATTTCATAAAAAGCTGAGGAACTGTCTTCCTGAGTGATGTAACATTTGCATCCCTACCAACATCAGCAGCATTTGGTGCTGTCTGCCTTTCATATTCATCAGGCTTCATCTTCACAATTCTTCTGTACTTACTTTTAAAATGAAAATCTTCAATTCATCCCCTGCTTTGTTTTTTAAACAATCTTGAATAAGTTCCTTAAAATCTAAAACTCTCCAGAAAATAAAAGTGTTAGCTATATACTGAGAGCTGAAGTTTGCAGAGCAAAAGAGTAACACTAAATTCGTGATAATATAAAGCCTCAGCTGAAAACTTCGAATAGCTAAAGAAGAGGCAAGATATTTCCATATATAGTTCCTTCTCTTTTACATGTGTAAACTTAAGGTAGCCTGGAGTATTACGTTCTTAGGAAAATCAGAGCACTTCAAAAAATTGTTTATAATGTTTAGAAATTTAGATCTAACATCTTCATGGTACAGACTAGACTTAGCTAAACAGAGACATTTGTTAGCCTGTTGTACATATTGTTTTGGACAGATTTATTATATTATAAACTACCAAACTTCAAGGTGGTATCTAATAAAAATAAGATGATAGTGGGATTTCTATTACCCACGCTAAATTTAGAATACTAATAAGGTAATAAAAATCACTGTTATGCAAAACAATTCACAGTGGTAAGAAGCATAACAATACCAGGTAGTAAATTTCAGTTAAAAATATTACCACTCATTAATGAGCAAATAAAATGAAACGCTTAAAACCAAAGTACTTCAGTATTTCACTGTTTGGTTTTTAAAGGGTTTTTTTTGTGTGTGTTTTGTTTTGTTTCTTGTTCATGGCTATCTTCTTATGAAAACAACAGCCAAAGGCCAATGAAAATGTTTATGAATTTTATATACAGACATTTTATAGAGTTAGATATTAATGTTTGTAATTTATCATTGTAAATTATTCACAAAAATAAAGAAAAAACAAAGGCTGAATTTGAAAGGAAGGAAATGTTAAGGGAAGTAGAATAAGTAGAGTTTACCTAATTCATAAATTAGATGAAAAATCTTTGCAACCAGTAGGAGTTCCTCAGCCATTTCCCCACAGGAACAAAATGGGTACATAGCGTGGATAGTAAGTATGGTTAC
>NW_016108541.1:3055-4503 GCF_001604975.1 Cebus imitator
ATTCTTTAACCCAGTCACGTTGACACATGAAATTAACCATCAGGCCAGCACAGAGGCTCACACCTGTAATCCTAACACTTTGGGAGGTGAAAATACAAGATGTACTTGAGGCCGGGAGCCAAGATCAAGATCAGTCAGGGCAGCATAATGAGACCCTGTCTCTACTAAATAAATATAAATAAATAGCTAGCCAAGCATGGTGGTACACACCTGTAGTCCCAGCTACTCGGGAGGCTGAAGTGGGAGGATATCTTGAGTTTGGGAGTTTGAGGTGACAGTGAGCTACGATGACACTACTGCACTCCAGCCCGGGTGGCAGAGAGACTCTGCCTGAATCAAAAAAAAATTAACCATGACAATATGTATATTCAACATTGTACCATTTGAACTACTATAATGCTTGTTGTGTATATATTACCTATATGGAACTGGTCATATAATTCCTTAATTTGAAATTTTTTCTGATTGCTTTATCCTCTAGCTATAAGACCCTCTTTATAAGACTCTGAAAGATTTGAATAGAAATTTGGTTTTATCTCCAATAATTTATAGCACAAATTTGTCTTGTAAATAAAATGCAACCATGAAAGACATAAAACAAGTTAAAATATTAGCTTTATTGTGAACCAACAATGAAAATTTAATCTTAGTACATTTTGAATCATGTGCATTTACTTTTGTTTTAATGACAGTCACTGAAATTAATATGAATCTTGCATGGATACATCACTTGTTTAAATGACAACAGAAGGAACTTCTGTTAAAAACTTTTTTATATTTAATAATGTTTGCTACTATTTTATAAAAATTGCAAAAAAATTATGTCTACAATACCTTATTAGGTGCTTTAATTGTATTCTGGCAGTAATTCCACAATTCTTCTTCTTCTTTTTTTTTTTTGAAACAGTTTTGCTTCGTTGCCAGGCAGCAGGCTGGAGTGCAATGGCTTGATCTCGGCTCACTGCAACCTCTGCCTCCTGGGTTCAAGCAATTCTCCTGCCTCAGCCTCCCGAGTAGCTGGGACTACAGGCGTGTGCCACCACACCCAGCTAATTTTTGTATTTTTAGTAGAGACGGGGTTTCAACATGTTGGCCAGGATGGTCTCAATCTCTTGACTTCGTGATCTGCCCATCTTGGCCTCCCAAAGTGCTGGGATTACAGGCGTGAACCACTGTGCCCGGCCAATTCCACAATTCTTTTATTATGAATTGGAAAACATACCACTTATAGAAAGTGGTAATTATGTAGACATTGAAATATACATGGAATGAAAAAGCAAATAAAACTATAATTTTCATTAGATTCATTGAAATATAATTCTTTTGCTTTTTAATATCATAATATTAAATACTAAACTTTTCAGTGTGTTATTAAATATTAAACTTTTCAGTATTTAGAGCTGTATCAGAATCTACTTGTATGGTTTGAAATGTTCCATTTTGTAAAA
>NW_016108541.1:6538-8399 GCF_001604975.1 Cebus imitator
TGTTTTCTCTGTAACTTTCTCCAGCTCCCTCCTCCCCCAGAATGACTTACTCAAAACTTGGCAATGAGAACTAGTACCAATGGGAGGTTACTTATAGATATTATTTTTCACAGAGGCTATTTTTACTTCTGTTGAAATATAATAAGATCCGTCAGTTCTATTCATTTGTGAATTTTCACGTTTTCACTGTGTGTAGTTGACAATACTGAATCAAAATTGATATTATTTTATTTTTTGGTAGAAACATTTGTTGATGTTTGAATTTATTTTTTTTCATGTTGTATGTACTTTTTTGTCTAATATATTCTAAGGTTGATGATTAAAATTAGTGATATTTTAATGAAGATATCACACATATATATAATGTAATAATAAAATTAAAGAACTTTGGTTTAACCTGAATGTAATTGCAGATGGAGGAGAAAGGCTTTTTTTTATTCTTATCTTATACACAAAATGAATTTTGAAAATAATTATAATTTTAAACTTTTATCTTAGTAAAGTATAATTTTTTTCTATTTCTATAATATTACATAAAGAGAGTACTTCATAAACCACTGTAATATATTTAGCATGGGAACATACCTATTAGCATGGGAACAGATGTATATTTTATTATAGATTTCAATTCATTCAGAATTCTCTCTTTAATGTCCAGTGACCCCGTTAGTTATTTTAAATGAGCATTTCTCCTAGGTATCATTCAGAATTAGCAAGACCCATGAAATGTAAAATACTATTTATATTTCGTAAAAACTCTGATTACCACTTCATCATCAGTTAACACTAATTGGGTCTAGCAGTTCTTGAAAATGTAAAGAAGATGGGGACAACTTTTGTGGTTTAGAGTGAGTGATCTTTGCTGGATTCTCTTAAGGGTTTAGTTAGCACTGATAATATAACTCCTTCTGCTTTTACAATGAAAAATAAACATTTTTATAGAGAGTTATTTATAGCTACAATGTTAGTTTTTAAACCATTAAACATACACAAAGACATTTGCATAAAATAAGGTTTGGATGTATGCTGGGCATGGTGGCTCATGCCTGTAATCCCAGCACTTTGGAGGCCGAGTGGATCACTTGAGGTGAGAAGTTTGAGACNGCATAGCCTTTTGGCTGCTTCAACTATAAAGACATCCAAAGAATGGCTTTTATTACAGTAGATTTGACCTTTTCACGTTTAACTCACATGTTGTGGAATCGTGCTCTCGCAAGATTAAAGCTGTTTGTGACTTTTAAAAAAACATAAATCTCTTTGGTGCCTAAAATAATTTGGAAATAATAAAAGGTTTTGTCAAAAATGAGTGATATCAGTGTGAATAAAAATCTAACAGTATATGTAAGTATTTAAGTTTCTATGTATAGTTTAAAAGTTCTTTGGAAGATAATTTCTGCAATATGTAATTAGAAAAGTCTTTTAGAAAACATTTTAATGGACAGATATATTTCAATTTTTAATTTGCTTTTATTTTTGAAGGATATTTTCACTGGAAATAGAATTCTTGGTTGTCCTTTCTTCCCCATCTCTGGCAATAGGCTAATATTTTAACTTGTTTTATGTCTTTAGTGGTTGCATTTTATTTACAAGACAAATTTGTGCCATAGACTATTGGAGATAAAACCAAATTTCTATCCAAATCTTTCAGAGTCTTATAATGAGAGTCTTATAGCTACAGGATAAAGCAATAATTATATCATTTCACTCTCTTTTAACCTTTGTTGATCATAATGAAAAGTTAACCAAAGGGCCTATTATGCTTTCTCTGTGTATAGCGAGTCAGTTTTTCGCAGGGAATTTTGATGCATAGAAATTTTTCTCTTTCACTTAGTGTAATTTTTTTTTAATTCTTTTTTCTGAA